>NC_141773.1:605000-907500 GCF_051362555.1 Lingula anatina
AACTCACCTGTGACATATCATCCAAGGGCACCCCCGACAAAACAATTAGTCTGTTCAGCTGGTTTGCTTTTGTCCTAGATGGCGTGTCACTAGCAATACCTGCTGTAAATTCCATGGCCTCTATAAAATTTTGGACAAGTGTGCTCGTCTCTTTCGCTCCTATTTTATCTGTAAAAATAAATGGAATATAAATTCTTTCACCTGAAACAGACACTTTGCTCCAAATAGAAAGTATAATAATAGATTATTTGTTCTGAGCGCTGAAAAGATCCTATAAAATTTTAAAACCAAACACCAACAAATTTAGAGGAAAACACAAAAACGCAATAAAGTTAATAAACAGCGAGAGCGACAAACTCACCGATTGCTGCTTCCACTTTCCTCAAATTTGACTCATGTTTTGTTCCTTTATCGATAAAAATACGCACGTCTACATCGAAGTCACCTGATTGTAATGAGGAAAATAATCTATAAAAACGCAAAGCAAACACAAATTTGGTGTGTAACTATGCTAAGAAGCAATTGAATACACACATTTTAGAATGAATGTACTAAATCAAGCACAGTGTCTATCTTTGTATAAGGTCAAACTACAGTTTAGTAGTATTAAAACTTGTAGCAATGTCTTACGTTGTTCAATATTTCTAATAATGTGACGTGTTACATTCTTAACATCACCAAGGGTCATCCGGTTCTGATCAAATAACAGTGTGGCCCGGATGTCGTTGTATACGTATGGAACTGAAATTGTAATATAAAAAATAAATAATTCAGTGTCATTTTAGAGTGATACAATCAAAACTTTGATATCTCTAAGAAAAAAAAAGACAATCAAAAGGCACAATTTAAAAGTACCGTCTGCAAAAGTGGCCGCAAAGCCCTCAGCAGCATCACCGTGCGGAGTAACTGGTACAGGCTGTGTGCTACTGGATTGTTCACGTGCTCTTATCCGACCAATTTTCTCTATGACAACAAAAAGAAGATGTATAACATACGGTCCAAATAGGTGTTTAATTATCGTAACCTGTTTACATAATAGTGCAGAAATAATTGATAATAAAAATAACAAAGGTTCCAGGTTGCCTTGGTCCTTGTCTTCTAGTCAACATGTTCCCGATTTGAACGTTTTTTTTAAATACAAACTTAAAACAAATTATGTTGTTTCAACGTTGAAACAATGTTGAACTTCAACGTTGAAAAAACGTGGATTAAATACTGCTTAACTGCTATTGTGAAATGGTTTTCTAACCAGTTGCGGCTCACGTCTTGTGGTAAAAAAAAGACGAAAAGAGAACACCATGTTTAACCAAAAGTTTCACATGAATACAACAAAATTGAACAACTGAAATACAACTTATTTATGCTTAGAAAGCGGAACAAAAGAAATCCAGTCTACTAGATAGCAGTCCATTTATCGCTAAGTATGTATGGTAAGTCACCTTTTTCGGGTAATATAGAAGTTGTGGCCACAGGTGAGTTAATTGACATATTGTCGTCTCGTTCATACAGCGTTTCCATACTCTCAACAACAATTGGCCTAGATATTGCAGCCCCAGAAGAATATCCAAAACACTCCATTTTGGCAGCTGAAAAAATAGAATGATCATAAAACCTGTTGTTTCCATTACTGAATATCTCACCATATTGGTTGATTTGAGGACCTAATATAGAAAAAAGAGCATGTGGTTTTATACATAGACCTTGCATAAAGTGATATCTTCAAATGACCACATCGAGTAAACAATTATGTAAAATGTGTAAGTGGGACCGTATATGTTGACGTTGTATAACTGTTTGTATACTTAATCACACACACACACACACACACACACACACACACACACATATGAGGAAGTCACGGTCACTTTAGCCTATTATGTTTACCTATCTGTCTATCTATCTATCTATCTATCTATCTATCTATCTCTAACTAAACAGGATACCGTGAACTACCAACATCTATACTCGATCCTAATTTTAGTTCGACTTAATATTCCTTGTTGAAGTTGACCTTGTGAGGAAGTTTATCAGAATATATTTCTAAAAACAAGTTG
This sequence comes from Lingula anatina, assembly GCF_051362555.1. NCBI lineage: Eukaryota > Metazoa > Brachiopoda > Lingulata > Lingulida > Lingulidae > Lingula > Lingula anatina. Next base: position 607,055 of record NC_141773.1, read on the forward strand.
GGGAAATTCGCTGGTTCACTATAGACACCAAACAACTATCAATTTTGCTTAAAAGCATGAGCATATAGATATGAATCTAAATCATTCAGTTCTGGTTAACTCGTAATAATTTCTACTAATCAAGCAAAGTGAAGACATCAAACAGAATTAAGCACTGAAACACGTTGTACCTGCTGCAGAAGGGGATTCAGAACCAGCAGAGTCAGTTGTGTAATTCTTAAGTGTGACTGACTCAAGTTCTGAATTAATTGACATCTTGTCGCCTCGTTCATACAGCGTTTCCATACCCTCAACAACACTGGGTTTAGATATTGCAGCCCCAGAAGAATATCCAAAACACTCCATTTTGGCAGCTGAAAAAATAGAATGATCATAAAACCTGTTGTTTCTATCACTGAATATCTCACCATATTGGTTGATTTGAGGACCTAATATAGAAAAAAGAGCATGTGGTTTTATACATAGACCTTGCATAAAGTGATATCTTCAAATGACCACATCGAGTAAACAATTAGGCCACACTTTGTTATTTTTATGGAGACATCCTCTGGGGACCCCGAAATCGGTGCGAGAGGGCGAAAAAAAAAACAGTCAAAAAAATTCTGCTTAAGTAAAGGAATGCTGTCAGTACACAGCTGGAAACACAAATTAACCATAGAAACACGTATCAAACTAACAATATGTCTTTAGCCATGCTCTCAAAATAATCTTTTTAAAGCATTGTGACCCCTTTTTCGCTTCAAAAAAACCTGGTATGTACTGCTTTGGATAGAATGTCACTGAAATTTTCTGGGCGATAATTGCTGGCCGCCGCCAGCCTTTCACATAATTGTAAAAAAGTGGATATCTTCATGCCCAATATCAATGGCATAATAATCCAAAACGACGGCCCGTTCTCTCTATGACTATATATGATTAATTGTCCTGTAATTTGAAAGTAATTCTAGAGATGAATTTGATGGCAAAGCGGCCATATTTCCACGTGGCAAGAATACGCATGCGCAGAAAGCTCATTTTCCGGCAAATTAAATAACGACATTTGCGACAACCGACTTCGATGGGGGGTGGGAGGGGGGGGAGGGGGGATTTTTTTTTTGGGGGGGGGAGAACGGACGAAAATCGGTGCGCTCGCAGGATGTCATCCATAAAAATAAAAAAGTGTGTAAGTTGGACCGTATATGTTGACGTTGTATAACTGTTTATATACTTAATCTCATTTATGCTATGGTTCATGGTTATCCCAGTCAAAGTGTGCTTAGATTTCTGTATAGCAGTAAGACAGTTTTACTCCTCTAAATACACAAACAAGAACAATGATGAAAGCATCAGCAACATACCGAGTTATGGGATGACAAATGAAATGATATGAATGTAAAACAACAATATATAAGTTACAGGTCAAATCCCAATGTAGACCACTTCCTAATTGACCCAGATCACATCCCAATTAGGACGTGGTCTAGACCACATCCCAACTCGGTCTTTGCATTTTTACAGAATAATGAGCATATTAATTGGCCAAGTAATTTGCAGGTGCGCTGCCAGTTTGTTTGTATGGCATGTTTCATTAGAAGGGGATGTTATAGATTAAGGCACATACTGAGTGATAAGATATCTTAAGTTCTGCTGCATGTGAATTATAAGAAAGAATGAGAATTATCCTAACCTCAAGTAACCAAAGGGTGTACGTCTTTAAATTATTAAAAAGAGATGGATGGAATATGTTTGTTCTGCACAAAATAATCCAGAGAAGTAATCACCATCATGAACTGAGACCAAAGAAGTTGCCAGGGAAATATCCAATGTCTGGATGTCCAAGAATATCTTTCCTGCCTTTGAACATTTCCAACATATTTGGGCTACATATAGAGTGTTATGATATAAGATGCATCATACAACATTGGTCAAAAAGGTTGTCCCACCCCCATTTCCATGTACTTTTATTTACAAATGATCGCCTCACAGATGTAAATTGTTAGAAATAGTGCTTTTTATTACGGATACCGTGTCTATCATGATTAATGGTTAAAAAATACAAAATAATGGTGAAAATATACACATTTTATACCATTTAGTAAAATTTATAAGAGGTACCCCTCAAATCGACTGTTTCACTGTGACTTCTACAGATGTAAAGAAATGTCTATAAAATTGAAAAGACGCGGGATACGGGGCCCAGGAGAAAGCTCAAGTTCATCTCCAGGCTGGTAGTGAGTGTGGACCACTCATGTCCCCATTTACTGCCATGGTAACCGGTACGACTGGCAGAGGAAATCTCATTTTAGTTCTGCACGTTTTATCACATAAGTCTTTATATGAATACGCTTGCTGTAGCCTGGTCAGGTCTTTCTATTACCACAATAAAGATAAGTGATCACCGCCTCCAAGATTTTTGAACTTCCAACTTCATTTCAGATGTTACCCTTTAATTTTCAACGCGTTTAAGCTCCTAAGCACGTTTAGCTCCTAAGAATGTTACACGCTTTTAGCTGGATGCAATATAACGGATAGATGTATGTAGGGTGTAGGTAGTAGAGTTTTAATGGCTTTAGCTCTCTATCTATGTAATTCACGGTTACCTTTGTCTGTTATATCTATCTATTTATAACTGGATACCGTGAATTATCAGCATCATAAAGTTTACTGAATTATACATGTATTTACAGCTGGACTTGATCATTCTTGTGCTAGCTGACCTTGCGAGGAAGTTTATTAGAATGTGTTTCTAAAAAAACAAGTTGGGGAAATTTACTAGTTCACTATAGACACAGAACAACTATCACTTTTTTTTTTTCATATTTTGACAAAGTGCGTTACAGTATTAATACCTATTTAATCTTTTCCAGAAGTAACGAACAATAGAACATCAGGATGATGGTGGGGTATTCAGTATAATAGTATATTTAAAGTTTCATCACATGCTGGCTATTTAGGTAACAGCATTGCAAAGATTCTACAATTCGCACCGCTGTAGTCACTGACTAACCCGAAGCCCAATTTGGAATTAACCGCTAAATGTATGTAGTTAAACAGCGTAAGAAGTGTTTTGGTTATTTATAAAAAAGTTTTCAAAACCGTATAGGCCTATAATGCTTTTCCGGAATGTTATAAAATCGCTAATAAAACTCCATAAGATAACGTTACCATAACGTTTTTTTTTTGTTAACTTGGACATTATTTTGGATGGAGTTAAAAAACACCCATAACGTTACCATTATGTTATCATAATATTATTTTGTACTTTGATAAAGTCATGAAAACGTTATATGTTATCTGGAATACACGTTTACAAGGGAAAGTATTTAGCCAAATTGTTGAGCCTTAAGCCCCCGTCACACTTATTCGGAATTAGCATGAATCAAGCAGAAATAGTCAGGATGACTAAATTAAAAAATCATACTACATTCGGGAAGAAATTTCAAATGGACCTAAATTCTTGTAAGAATACCGTTGGAATACTCAGAATGCGCTTGAATCTGCCTGGAATGATTCGTGAACATTTGGGCTGTATTAGCTCTCAAATGCAGCTCGAATGTAGTTGGAAAACTAGTAATATCAATAATGCTGTCAGAATGCAGTCAGAATATTTAGAATTCGAATGCCGTACGAGTGTAGTTCGATTGCTGGCTGAAATATGATCGAGATGCATTCGAGTTGCATTCTGGCTCATTCTAGCAGGATGTGAAGTGCCTTGCCATTTAGGTTCTTCCTCGAATGTGATCAGAGTATTTAGAATGCTGTCGGAATGCCGTGAGAATATTAAGAATACAGTTATAGTACAGTTACCCTAGGTTCTAGATTCCGGTATCGCTAGCTCGATCTTGATTTCATATAAAACCCATATCAGCAATATCAGGCTCTAGCGAACAACGACAATTCGTGGGGGTTCTTCTCCAAAATTTTGCCTGGGGCGCTTCCATATTTGGAAGTCACAAGTCTAGTACAGGTATTCACAGCTGTGCCCCCCTGGAGCTCCCATATTTGGAAGTTATGTCTCGTACGACACAGCTCTATGCCGCCTGGAGCTGCCTTTCCTGCCTTGCGCTGACGTTATCTCGTGCAAACAAGACAAGAAGTAAAGTGGCTGACGCGGAGTTTAAAGTTTAAACTAAGAATATCTTGCAGTCGAAGATCAGTGCAACAACACAAGCAACATTCTGCTTTAAAAACTGATTTTGGTCTAGCCACGCAGCCCTTATGTATAGTGGTATCGAACATACAGTGTAGCTGTCAAACTTGGCACACGGCAAGCACGTATATTGTGTTTATAATCTGCAGGAGCAAATGTTTTTTGATAAGCAAAAAATATTAAAACATTGGATATGTCTTTTTCTTTTAGAAACATTATTTATTTTTCACAATATCTTAAAAACAGCAAATAAAATTAAATAAAGCAGAATTAAATGTTTTACTTTTCATTTTGCTCTAATGACATTCAACTGCAGATTCACTGCGGAGCAGTTCTTTTTGATTGACGGAAATCGTACACCGTAGCTGTTCTTCAGAGCTCACTGTTGAAGCCCGATTCACAGTGACTCTGACACTCAGGGCAAGTACAGTCACAGAATAGTATTCAAATGCCATTCGATAATTTTCCATTTGGAGTGCACTTCGGGCCGGCCACAAGAATGGGTAAAACATTTGGAATGCACTTGGAATTTTTAGAATGCTTTTTGAATATCCAGGATCGCACAAAGAATTGTCTTTCCGACGGCATTCTTGCTCATTCCGCCTCTAGTGTGACGGGGGTATTACAATCACGAAGCTAAACGGGCAACACTGCCAAACATGCCTAGCAAACACGTATAGCTTCTCAAGCCTCTTAGAAAAAATGTTAGACATGTTCGGCAGTGTTACCGTTTTAGCTATGTGTTTAGCTTCACCGGTATATGATTATAAAGTAAGTTCATCACAAGGCTAAACACATTGGCTAAGCACTTCCCCTTTCTACAATGTACCAATCAAGTAACAAAAGATTAATAAAACATGAATAAATAGACATAATGATATCCCAATAAAGAGAAATAAACACACAAACACATTTTACCTGCTGCAGGCTTGACTTCAGAACTATCAGAGTCAGTTGTGGAACTTTGAGAGGTGACTGACTCGGGTCCTGAATTATAGGAATGTCCGCTTACTGCAGCCGAGTCAGGTCTTTCTTCTTCTTCTTCTTCTTCTTCTTCTTCTTCTTCTTCCTCTACTACTACTACTACAAAAAATAATAAATAAATAAAATAAAATAAAAATAAATAAATAAATAAATAAAATAAAAATGGCTGTTCTCCCCGTATATTCTTTGTTGCGCTGACAAACGTTCGTTTTTTCTTTTCTATCAAGCAACAAAAATAATTAGAAGCAAAACGGTTAGAAATTATAAAACAAAATAAACACAAAGAGATAAACACAAAAACGCATGTTACCTGCTGTAGGAGTGACTTCAGAACTATCAGAGTCAGTTGTGGAACTTTGAGAGGTGACTGACTCGGGTCCTGAATTATAGGAATATCCGCTTACTGCAGCCGAGTCAGGTCTTTCTTCTTCTTCTTCTACTACTACTACAAAAATAAATAAATAAATAAATAAATAAATAAATAAATAAAATTAAAATGGCTGTTCTCCCTGTATATGCTTTGTTGCGTTAACAAACGTTCGTTTTTTCTTTTCTATCAAGCAACAAAAATAATTAGAAGCAAAACGGTTAGAAATTATAAAACAAAATAAACACAAAGAGATAAACACAAAAACGCATGTTACCTGCTGTAGGAGTGACTTCAGAACTATCAGAGTCAGTTGTGGAACTTTGAGAGGTGACTGACTCGGGTCCTGAATTATAGGAATATCCGCTTACTGCAGCCGAGTCAGGTCTTTCTTCTTCTTCTACTACTACTACTACAAAAATAAATAAATAAATAAATAAATAAATAAATAAATAAATAAGTAAAATAAAAATGGCTGTTCTCCCTGTACATGCTTTGTTGCGTTAACAAACGTTCGTTTTTTCTTTTCTATCAAGCAACAAAAATAATTAGAAGCAAAACGGTTAGAAATTATAAAACAAAATAAACACAAAGAGATAAACACAAAAACGCATGTTACCTGCTGTAGGAGTGACTTCGGAACTATCAGAGTCAGTTGTGGAACTTTGAGAGGTGACTGACTCGGGTCCTGAATTATAGGAATATCCGCTTACTGCAGCCGAGTCAGGTCTTTCTTCTTCTTCTTCTACTACTACTACAAAAATAAATAAATAAATAAATAAATAAATAAATAAATAAATAAAATAAAAATGGCTGTTCTCCCTGTATATGCTTTGTTGCGTTAACAAACGTTCGTTTTTTCTTTTCTATCAAGCAACAAAAATAATTAGAAGCAAAACGGTTAGAAATTATAAAACAAAATAAACACAAAGAGATAAACACAAAAACGCATGTTACCTGCTGTAGGAGTGACTTCAGAACTATCAGAGTCAGTTGTGGAACTTTGAGAGGTGACTGACTCGGGTCCTGAATTATAGGGTGTTTCTTCCATGTAAAAATAACGAAACATTTGTTAATTTTTTTAACGTACAGTATACTATCCACATAGGACATTGTTCGAAAGTCATACCCTGCAAAGCTACTTGTCCTTCCCAATTTAAACGTTAAAATCGATAAATGCGCTGAGATAAAAGTACCCCATGTCGATATTAGCACCTAAAATGTTACAGGGAATGTTAAGAACTATCTTGTTATCAAATTGGTAATTGTATCAAATGCAAATAGGATTCGAGAGTAGAAAAAATACATTTTCATGGAAAATAATATTTGGCGGAAAACCCCATACATGATAACTTTAACGTTTATAGGCCTATTTTTATAATCTGTGTATCCCATTCATGCAAAACTGTGGTAAAAATCATAATAAATTATATCGAAAAGAAATATAAATGGTTCATGGTATATTATAAATAAAATCAACCGGTTATCGTTAAGAAATGTGTATGTAACACACCTGATGTTGTTCCTTCCATCGTGCCAGCAGGGCTGATGCTCTAAAACAAAATTGAGAAATAAGTACTAAAACAACTTGATTATGATGCTTGCAGTGCTTGAATAACATCTATTAGCACATATACGCTAAAGGTTAGTTCGGTATCTCAAAACATAGGTCGTATATTTTACCAATTAAATTATCATACATGCCGTTGAACTTTTTCCTACATTTTTCACTATGTATGCCCAAAGGGGTACGATGTGTTAAAAGTTGGGGAAGGGGAGAGTAAGAGAACATGTCTTTGTCCCTTAATTGAAAATACATTGAAACGTGCTACATGTTTATATGTAATAAATAATAACGCAACTAGAAGAGTTTCTTTTAAAGAAAATATGTCAGTTGCAGTTAACTTACATGTTTTTCCGTTTGGTAAAGCTGGTCCAAATTTATAAACATAGGAGTTGGAGGACTCTTTCCAATTTTTTTTTCATAGTGATCCTTCAGAAAGCTTATCTCGTTCTGTATAGGGGTAACTGCAAAACACCCATCAAATAGTTCCGCAGAGACAATTCCGATAATACAAAACGGATCTTCTTGCAGCAACACTAAAGCTCCACTATCTCCTTGAACTGCAAACTTTTCTGAAGATCCTTGTATCAAAATGACCTTTTCACAATTCTGGCCACAATCAGCTTCAACATATATTTTGTTGACGGTACCAATGTTTTTTTTACTCATCCCACTACATTTGAAAACTGGTTTGCCAATAAGCTTCTCCAAATTATCCATGTATGGGCGTAACGTTACCTTTGAATTGTCGACTCTTTTCATCGCGTTTTCGATGTTAGAGACGAGCTGAGGTTGTGGCGAGATTACAGCCATATCTGTGCATGAGATAAGTAGCTTAGGATCTCGGGATAAGAAAATGCATTTTCCCACTAAGAAGTCGCCGTTATGGACACTCCTCACTTCGTCATCCAATTCATCGAATGCATGGGATACTGTTAAAAACCACACAACATACTCATCGTCTTCAAATATCACAGACATACCTAACGTACATGTAGATGTGTTTGTTTGTTCGTGTGAAGATTTACATGTACCAGTAGGTTTGTTTTTTTTTAACACCCTTATTCTACGGTCATACCAATACATATCACTCAAAAAATGGAGGTGTTTTCTCTTGCTGCACTTCTTAATGTCGAAGTTTTGGGTAATCAATCTGCCTTTCATGTATTCTGATATTTTTTCATCCAGTTTATATTCTTCAGTTTCATCTATATTAGAAGTGTCCACATATACAGTAATTCCATTTTCTCCCTTTCCGATTCCTAGGATTTCTTCATGCCTAAGATAGGAATATGTTTATCTTGTAATGGCTTCGCAATACAAAGTTTTAACAACAAATATTTTTTCAAAATATGCCTCACATTATTTCATCATTTAATAAGTCATGTAAGTACTATAGTACAACCAATTAACGTATAAAGTAAAACGACTCTACACAGACAGACGAAATAGTTACATTTCTATATTATTTATTATTTGACAATGTTATCAAATCTAAAATGGATCTTATGGTTTATTCCAACGAAAATACGATCAGGGGAAACTGCATTAGGAGGAATTTCATTAAAACCAAGTCTAATAATGAACTAATTATAAACCAATTTCTCAATTACTTATTTAATTCATTAAGCCTAGGTCACTACCGGACGCACAGATTTAAGGATCGTACGGCCCCTGCCAATTTTGGGTGCAGTGGAGGCCGTTGAGTTCGTAGAGGTAGAGTTTGCAATGGAAAGGCGCAAGTCTGTCTTGCGAGTCCCAGGGTCCACGTGAGAAGCAGGGACGCTAATTGCAAGGTGCGATGTACTGATTTCTTGAGTTTGTCTTGCAACCTGCGTACGTGGCACGTACTCACCATTTATGAAGAGAATACTACGCACGGCGAAAGTAATTTCCTTTTGCTTCACACTTACCTGACACGCTTGTGTTGACGTACTGACCGCGTACGTCATTTTTGCCTCCTGTTCCCCCCTTCTTTCTTTTCCCTCCTCCCCTCTTTTCTGTTCTCTTAGCTTTTTTCCCTTGCCTTCTGGAGGCAAAATATAAGAAGATGAATTGACCAAATTTCGAAATTTTTGAAATGTTGGACACGAGGAACAACCGACGTTATTTGTCGAGACACGAGCGTGAATCGTGAGCACGCCTTCTATACTCCTGGCGTGGGGGCGACGCACTTTCGCCGTGCTTTGGACCTTGTTCATTAGATGAGAGGGCGTGCGTCGTATTCAACACGCAAAGGACACTTACTCCTTCATTGTTTACGACGTGCGTCTTGGACCACGCACGATTCACTTGCATACACTGTACTTCTTGCGAACTCCTTGCGAATGGAGCAAGTTACATTTGCGGCCTCGCTGTTCGCAGATTATTCGTAGAATCTTTTGGACATGTCCAACATCCTCCGTACGTGCTTTTGGGCTGTCTGCGAACTCCAAATTTCGCAAGAGGAACTTGCGCGGCACGTGAGATTCTGCGCATAATTTGGACGCAAACAGGCCTTAATACCCCGGTCACACCTACACGACGCAGGGTCGGCGCACGGCCGACGCGCTAAAAAAATTTGGCAATTTTGGCAATTTTGGACAGTGCGCTGTTATGCGTCTGCATTCGTCAAACGCGCCGGGCGACAGTTATGCATTCGTTTTCATTCGCTCTTGTGCGTCTGAGTTTTTGTGCATGCACAAAAAATGTGCGTTCAGCTCGACGCATGAACTTACACGTCAAAAGGTCGCTCGGCATTCGCAGAGGCCGCTGGACCAGCGTTAATCAGACGTTGCATGAACGATAGGTGTTCGTTTCAAATTCGTTGGCTTTGGCATAGCTAGCACACAGCATGCTTCCAACGCATGTGTAGCGAACATGCAGCGACTATAAACGGGTGCTAAACGAATCTCTAACGAACCAGAATAAACGTTGAACGACTCTATAACGCAGCCAGCGTAATTGTAGCGCGCCTCTGTCGTGTTCCTAGCGTGTCCCAAGCATGTGTGTCCTGAGTCTAGCGTGTATCCATGGTGTATAAATAAGTGGGTCCTCTGTATCCACATCACTTCTCTACTTTTGCTGAATAACCGCAGCATAATATGGAAGATCTTGACAGGCTGCGATTAGAATACGAAACTGCAGTTCTCCAACATTCTCATAACGACATGGAACCGTTTACAAGTTCTACTTAGGACAGTGCAGCAGCAGCCCAAGGCCATCAAAAAGATTGTAATAGCAAGCATCATCCTCCACAACCTTATGAGGATCCGGTATTCACTGCAGAGCCAGCAGCTTGACGTTTCCGAGCACCTGGGTCAAGAGCTAGTTTGCTGCTGGTGAGTAAAGAAATGTCCGAAATCTAGAGGACACCCGCATCGTCACTGGCAGCAACACGTCCAGCAAGAAAGGGAAAAAACAGAGAAATCTCATCAAACACTGGGTCACCTCTGAAGACGGACCTGTTCTATGGCAAGACAGGATGATTTAGACCACCTCTTTCTTTCCTTTGAAATTACCATTTTTAAATGCTTAAAAGCATAGACTTAACAAGACATTTAATAATACACAGTGGTACAAAATACAGTACGCACATATGATGTTACTGTAATTGAAGTTACAGTCAGGGATAATTTTTGCTCTCTTAGATGGTCTTAATTTAAGTGTTTTGTATTACATAGATTATCTAAAAACATTGCTCGGTTATAATTGAAAAACAATTACATTGACAGTGTATATCATGTTAATGGTTCTCTTTATTATTTTGCTGTTTAATATCACCTTCCCAATGAATAAAACGATAAATGTGTATCCAAGAAAATAAACCTCACTGGTTGCTTTTAACATAATCAGCATTTTTTATATAGAGAGAACGAGTCACGTGATTGCTGCTGACTGAGGAACGCTATCTGTTCTTTTAATACGTGCTGAATGCGCGGGTCATTCGTTTCTTGCGCCAAAAACCCGTCGTACATTCATTGGATTTTTTATGCGTGCGATCTATATTCGATCTTCATGCGCCCTTTATACGCAAAATACGCCAACAAAACAATATGTATTCGCTATTAACTCGCAATTTTTCTGGCAAATTCTGTTAAAAGTTGGCTTATTTGGCTTATTTTCATGCGCAATGCGTGCGTATACCTCGTCTGTAGGTGTGACTAGGCCTTAAGAGCCCGGACGACCGGTTGTGAATGAGACTTTATCACCGAAATCTAATCATTTCTTCTTGGTTAATTTGTAACCAGATAATGATACATAATTATTGTATAAAAAACTATACAAATAATATACAGATTATTTTATAAATAACCCAATTAACTAATAACAACTTAATTAATGAACGGATCTTCACCAAATTCATCATGTCTTCTTTTGGCCATTTGTGGCCTATCCTTGTTTCATCAAAATCAGTCCATTTTTGAGTAATATACACAGACAAATAGCCTCCTTATCGAGGGTAATAAGAAATTACTAAGATTTAATCGAGGCATCAAGGCTGTCAAATATAAAACACAATTGGTTATTCTGTCAATTTTGATGCAAACACCAAATTTTAATTATGCACAGTCAACAGGTAACACGGATGTAAGGAATATATGAATAGTATAAAGCGAGTTCAAATGCACATCTTAACATATGCCTTGAAGAGAAAAAAAAAAACGAAAACATCACGAAAACATTGCACAGATTCTAAAAATGTAATTATAATCCAATCAAGCAACTTTTCCAATTTGAATCATTCTCATAAGTTAAAAAATAATAAGTAAACACTGTTTCCTTTTCATAGGGTTTGTGATGGCATTGCACAATATATATATACATATTTACAATAGGGAATGTCCGGGATAGCCTATTTTGAATATCTGCGCAGCAGATGACGTCAAACGAGACCTGGATTGGAGCGAGATTTCACGAGAGGTGGGGTTAAAATCTGCCATTGAAACTTCTCTCGCGGTTGGGCACAAGTCTATGTTATAGGATTGCATTGAGTAAAATTTGGCGTTGTCATGTAATTTGAGATAGAGCAACGCAATGGCGAATTGCTAATGTCGTGTCGTAGGGTGCATTGCAGTTAAAGTTAAGCGAGAAAACCAGGAAAATGACCATGGATGACGGACACGACTGACGAGAGAAGTGAAGTGAAGAAAGAGAAGTTGGGCTTGATTAGATTAAAAGGACTAAGTGCCGAAATATTTAAAGTACAGATCAGGTCGCAGTATTTTGTATAAAGAAAGGGACCAACTGCAGACAACTCGCACCCGGCACGTCACTGGCTCCATGGCATCACCGTATAGACCGTATCATCAACGGTCGAGGGGGATATTAATAAGTAAGTTTTGTGTGTAGTTTACAAGACACCATGGTTTATTAATGTAATACAGACCTAGTACTTGTGATTAATAGTCTTTTACGGTAACTATATCAGACAGATTTGCTTATACCATTCCTGTCTCCATATAACGTGTACCTGATTATGAAATAATGGTGAACCTTCCACACCTATTAAGTATACATGTACATGTACACGATGTTCAGTTGCATTTTTAACATTCCATGCCGGGTGGTCAATTTTGATATTTGTAAGTAAGGTAGAAATTAGAGTTGGTATTTTACAACAACGTTTATCACATAATGATATATGTTTCAGAAAACTGAGTTATTTTTATCTATTTTAGAGCATGACAGACACAGCACATGCTATTGAACCAGGCAAGAACTGTGAGAGTCAGGAGTGGTCAGGATAATCAGATGTTGAAGATTATGTTGTTTACTTAATTATATCAGGAGTCAACAGATGGCATTTTTGTCTGGGTGTCACTTACAGTATCAGGCATTTTCTTTATTACTTTAAAATATTTGGTTTTATGAACATATATATATATATATATAGGCCTATGTATTGTACTGCACTAGTGATTTAATGAAGAAAATTATTTTTCTTGCTAGTATCATTCTTACGTTACTGTAGTGACTTTTTTAAATAACTATATGACACCTGTTTTTCACATCATTTACTCAGATCACAAATACGAGTTCGTCTGTGATGTGTTTATTTGTTGCATTTGTGTATAAATGTCAATAAAATGCAACGATTTTGTGAAAATCTCAACTTATATGTTGTCCATTTTAATACTTTCTTTTGTCATCTTTCCTGTCATTTAAGTCGGATCTGATCACTTACAACTTACATTTTGTGAATGCTATCCATTAGTTTCTATAGCATCGTTTTCGTAAGTAAATAAATGAAGAAAATTAACTTTATGATCAAACTCGAGCCTTTTGAATTAGTTACTATATATTTAGTGAAATTAAAACAAAGATGCAGGCACGTCTTATGTTCTGATATGCCATCCATCAGTAAATGAAATGTCAAATGATTTTATTTCACTTCTTTATAAATAAAGTTTAATAGTAAAACATTTATAAAGAAAAATTAGTTGCAGTTATAAAGCTTTTGTTGTTCAAACGGATCTCATGAAATGACCAGTCAATGAAGAACAATCAAAAATGAACAATATCTTTAATATGTCTATTTTGCATCCACTGGCATGTTTAGACAAGCATCTCTTTAAAATCCCAAAGACAGTAATATAAATTGATAATTTAAAAATGAAAAAGAGTGGATAACTATATAAAGTTCTTGACATCTACATCAGGGAAATAGTGAAAATGGAAGTTTGCAGCCAACACCAACTGAAGAATATTTGCAAAAAAAAAAAAAAAAAAAACAGAAGTAGGAAATTTTATATTGCAATACGCTGGAGTTAATAATTTAAATTTAGTAATTATGATAACCTAAGAATGAAGCAATTAAGCCCTCGACATCACTGGATTACTTTATTTCAGATGTTCAATGCTTGTAGAATGTACATGGACCTACTTTCAACATTGATCTCATTGAAAGCAAAACAGTCATGCCACTCCCATAAAGTGACAAAAAGGTTGCAAATGAATCTCTGCAAAGGCCATAAAGGTGATTAAATATAGTTGCGAAAGTCCATCATTCCTATTCAAAATGAATAACAATACTGCCCCTGTTATATAGACAAGGTTTGTTAAGTTTGTATGTACACTAAGGCATTTGATCTTCAAAAATCCATCCCTGCAGCTAAAGGATTCAAGTCAATTTAGACTGGTTTACATTTGCCAAGCAATGTGATCCATCTTTATCCCAGAGTTTGCAGGTTAAGTTATCCAGCCCCCCCTTTACCGGGTATGTCCAATATGATGCTAGAGCCACAGCATGTTTTATATGGCATCCCCACTGAAAAAAAAAAAAACGAATAATTTATATTCACTCACAATAACAAATTTGACATGCCGGATACTAAACATAGCACTATAGTACTGGCTTTTTAAGAGATTGAACTTCAAACTAAAAGTAATAATGATGGCCCTTTTAGTTTGTGAATAAAACTATTCAAAAACATCAGCTGACAAAACCTATCATACATCAGTAATATGTTAACAGAGATGTGATATACACTTCATTATAAATTAAGAAATATTTCCTTGCCTGACAAAGTTTAACATTGGCCACATGAATAATTGGAAGCTGCCGGGGCATCATCCGTCCTATTCTCATTCAATCCTAGCCACTTTCATCTAAAAGACATGCGTATCAACGGGCATGGTAACTAATGTTATTTTCCTATACCACAAGCAAGTATCTGGTGATGTAGCCTGTTTAACGCGACCTTTGCTGCGTAGCACGTCCTCCGGGCGAATTTTGCTTTGCAAGCGTCATCGGCTCTTAGCTTGGCAAATTCAATATGTCATTTGTACGCGTACATATTATATCAATACTTTTTCTTAATAAAGTGAAAAAAGAACAAGCCTGTAGCTCAAAAAATGTGTAAGTTCAGCTATTTTTCAAGTAAAGAAATCGCTGCTCTACTTCCTTGTGGTCTCCATATTTTAACCCCACCTCAAGGCAGATTTCGTAAAATCACGGGGAAACTTGGTCTTCTCGTTGAGAACCCGGACAACCTCTATTTTGATGAAATATTACATAATGACGTAAGATGAAAATTCAGAAATATAACTACCACACGTACGGCTTCATGACCGTCAGAGTTCTAACCCTCAAATTTAAAATGCCATCATGTGAAAAATGAGCACTCCTGAAAAAGAATCCAATCATTATCAGCTTGTTATTCCAATCCAAGCTGTATTTCAGTCATATAAATATTTTCTGCAACTTTGAGAATCATAAGTTATATGGTTTGTCCTTAAATGGCCAGTGCGTCCTCTGACTACTTACCTTTCTTTAAGCTCCTTCATCATCTCATAAATGTCATATTGAACTCTGCAACAGTAAGAACAAGCTACACAGAGTTTTGAATGTTGATATAATCTTCATCATCTGATTCTGTATGTCAAAACCCAGAAATAGGAAGTTTTCCAGATTGTTTTTTATTTGCATTGAACAGACTACACAACTGGGAATGTTGTAATCCACAAAATATATTTCACTCAAGTTATTTATTTTGTATAATGTCACTTCGTCTATTATTAACATACCCCGTCAAGATGGATGGAATGCTAGTGTTAGGCAAATGCCTACTGATATCCTGCTCCCGGCTTGATGCTGAAGCATCCATTTTGGATCAGTTGCAGTTTCAAGTCAAATACTGTAAAACAGGAATATGTTACTGTGTAATATTATTTCCGACATTTCCATGAATGACAATAGTAATGAGGATGTTTAAGTAATAATAATAATAATAATAATAATAATAATAATAATAATAATAATAAGTTCAATCATTTTGTCAAAAATAGTTAATGTTACTTCCGAAATACTCTTTAGGAAAATATCATCCTGTGCATAACAGAACTGATTTTTTTAACATTATTGTAATCTTAGAATAAAATTGTACATGCATAATTCAAGTAATATATTTTAACATTAAATACTGTGACATTTAAAACACTACTAAAGTGTAAATAAAGTCTGTTTGGATATACATATAAAGATCACGACTGTGTAAGGCCTACATCCATTGGCAAGTGACAGTCAGTACTTTGCGTTACTGCACATATATCTCTTGTTTTTTCATATATTTGTATAGTTTCACAGCAACAATTGTACTTTTATTATACACTAAACCCACTGATAGCAAACAAATGTTACATGTAAGTCAAATCCTAATTATTATTTTATTATTAATAGCAATCAAGAATAACTGTACAAGCACTTACGTTTTCTTCTGCTGTTGGTGTATCATCCAGTGAAACCGAAAGACTATACCATGCCCGATGCCTGCATTATCTTCTATCAAAGGTCTTACATTCGCGACCTGAAATTGGACAAATGGCATAATACGTGTATTTAAAAGAAATACCAAAGCTCTAAAAACACATAAGAAGATAACTTACTAAGAGGTAATTGACCAGCTTTTGTGCTGCGAGAAATAAGTGCAACAGTGTAAGTGAAAAACAGCACATGACGTACATTTTACAGTAGAAATGATATCATTCGGAATTGGGGAAAACGTTTTTTAGCACTGACCATGTTTAAACGTACAATGTATATTGAAATAAATCGAGGTATATTTATGCCTAAAAGTTAACATTTCTTTATTTTTCAATTTTCTCAAAAATCAAGTCTTTACTTTAATTAAGTTAAATATGTAAAGTACCATTAGACCGTGACATCCAGTTTGCAATCTAATGTATGGTATTTATAAGGGAACCACTAACGAAAATCACACTTGGGCGAGCTATTTAAACTACAAGTTTTGGATGGTTTATGTGTTAGTCTTTAAAGGTTTTGTCCAAAAATCTTAGACAGCTTGGGGTGGCAATAAATAGGAAGATATCAAGCTAGTTATTTGCATTTTTCAAATGCCTAGTTCGGTGTATTTACGAAACAAAAAGTACAGCTTTAGTAACACATTAATAAAATATGTTAGAATAAGAAAAACGCACAGCCCCATTGACAAATGAAATAATGACCGTGATACAAGGTTTAAGAAAAAAATCAAGGTTTTGCTAACCTTATCTTATGAGCATATTACATAATGCATGACGTATGTAAACACAGATTAGATAGTGAATGCTTAATCTGAGACAAATGCCTCTACCTCATTATAAAGAGATTGTTATTAAAATTTTAATTATCTTTTTCTTTACAATAAACCGATCAAATTTTCTTTTTTTATTCATACTAGAAGAATGCAATTAATAAATAACACCAAATTTATTGATATCTGACATGTTTTCATTGCACGAAAAACAAATACTCAAGAAAAACTTTATTTGAGTAAAATCAATTTTCTTTATATAAAAAAAATAAATAAATGGTAAACTTAATTCTTTCTTACAAAAGGATAACACGAACTTTTTCTATTGAATAAATCTAAATCTTATTATCACATTTTTCTTTCCTGATAACTTGTACCCCTGATTATTGATTTTTTCTCATTGTTTATTGTACCATCAGCGTAGGCGCTGGCGGTACACATGGTTTTAGTCCCGACCCGCATGTTCCGCCGGCTCCGCCGGATCCTCTGGCTCCGCCGCCATCTCACCGTTACCGCTTCTCCTCCTAGACGGTAAGGCCCCCACAGCCATCTCTTGGATTTAGGTCACCTATAATCTCAACTCGTTCCACGTAAAATTTGGGCTTTGTCGGTATTGGGGTCTAGGTGTGGCACTCATTGCAATGCACCCTTGTCCAAAAATGGCAAAATTAAATGCTAATTATCTACCCAACGGAAGGAATTATGGGAAAAATTTCTACAGACGGCTTTCCAAAAGTCATATGTGTAGATTTCAAATATGCCCTTGGATTCGACCTTTGACCTTTATTTCAATTTCAAACGGGCCAAAATTTTCAAAAAAAAAAAAAAAAACGAAATTGTTTACGAAAAAATAAATTATTTTCGCTGTTATTCAGACACTACACAGACTTAACCAGTAATATTATTGGAAAGTGTTACCCTTCGGGTCATCTCTGTGAATTTGGGGTCAATCGGTGCATTTTCACGGGAGCCATAAGATACCGAAACTGAAGACTGTCTCTAATTGGGGATCCGTTAATGCTAGAGACCCATTCTTTTTTTAATTTTGTGGAGCATGTAAAGCCCAACACTGACGGTGGTCTCCGTTTTTTCGTATTCCATACGGTTTTCGAATTACGCTGTATCAAAAAGTACATATTGGTGGTGAAAGCAAAATGTGCAGTACGGTAATGGATAATAAATTTTGAACCCCGGGAAAATAAAACATAAGGCTTGGCGAGGCAGACAATTTCTGGTCAAAAATGACATTATTTCATGAAATTTGAACATCTGGAACTTCTGAGCACCTCCCATTTCAAGAATTTCAACCAAAATGACCTTTTCTTTATTTTAATTAATTTTTTTCTGTAGGGAATTTATGGCACATTATTGTAACTCCAAAATTTTAACATTTAGTCCCTTATATCTCCAAAACTGGCAGAGATAGGTCCATAGTTACTAATGAAGTTGAATAGGAAGTCATATACTGGCAATCTATATGTGACCTTGAAATTGACCTTTGACCTACTTTTTATCATGAATTGCACTTTGTAAATTTTGGTTCCCTTTTATCTCCAAAACTGGCAGAGATAGGTCCATAGTTACTTTTGAGTAAGAAGTCATTAGAGGCAATTTACTGTGACCTTAAAATTTACCTTTGACCTACTTTTCACCATGAACTTGCTTTGTAAATTTTGGTTCCCTTTTATCTCCAAAACTGGCAAAGATACACCCATAGTTACTATTGAATTTGAATAGGAAGTCATATGATGGCAATCTAAGTGTGACCTTGAAATTGACCTTTGACCTACGTTTCATCATGAATTGAACTTACAAATTTTGGTTCCCTTTTATCTCCAAAACTGGCAGAGATAGGTCCATAGTTATTATTGAACTTGAATAGGAAGTCATATACTGGAAATTTACTGTGACCTTGACATTGACCTTTGACCTACCTTCTGATGAATTGAATTTTGATTGTACCGTTTTTAGTTATATATATATTTTTGCATATTTTGAGAATTCTTGTTGATTGCATTTTTACAGCTTGTCAAGCACAAGACTGGTGGTGGTGTCCCTTTTTTGTGTGTGTAGGGGGTCTATACGAATGCGCTTACTCCAGCTGGTGGTACAATATTCGGAGGCGGTATCGCCTCTCTGATCCTCTAGTTTTATTTTTTGTTTATAAAACAACCTGTGTTAGACAATAGCTTCGTATCACCACCTAAGTTTGAAGAGTTACACTTTGAACCTAATCTATTTCATAATTGGTATATTGTTCTATCCCCCTTATTTCTTCATTTATTTCTTACAAAGTAAATAAATATATAAATATATGGAGGTTATCTTTAGAAATAGTACAATCACATCAGTTACCTGATTGCTATTTTTACTCTAAAAGTAGGTCATCCTTACCCTTGATGTACAGTGAGATGTCAATATTTCCTTGCTAACAAACGTACGTCTAGATGTATCATATTAATAATTGAATAGTCAGACGAAATTAAATGTCAATATCATGTTATATTAAGCAAAGAGCTTTTGTAATGAAAGTTATACATTCATATACCTTAATCAGATACAAACAGTCGAGAAAGAAAAAAAGGATTATTTAATGCTCTTTGTTGCAGGTTGCTGTGATCCTGTAAATAAGAATAGATGGCAAAGAGTGTCCCTACAAAAAACTTTGCCCTCATCAACTGATATCCTCTATCACTTTTCCCCACCTTTTATTAATTGATTTATTTATGTAAAAAATACCTTTACAATATAAAATTTTTGTTGGGATTTTTTGTCAATAAAATGTCAAGTATCCCGGAATATGAATAAATTTTTACAATAAATTAATTTTTTGCAATATATTTATTTTGTATAATAATAATTATGATAATTTTTGCCTCTATATACCTTTTCAGAGGGTGACTGCTTATAAAATGGTGGTGCACAATTATTATGATAATTTTTAAAACATTTTATTTAACACTTAATATTTAAAAGAATTTAATCGACTGTTGTGTTGAGCTTTTATTAATGTTTAAGCACTTTAAAGTTAATATTTACATTTTTGATTTATTTTATAAGTAATATACATGTGGTATATAGATAAGCTACATAATCGAATAAGATGTATTATTACATTGTGTACCTGTTTAATGATATCATCACTATATGTGGTCGTCCAACCATATTTAAAAATCCGAAGATAGACCAGTGACTGCCTCTACATGAATTGGGCTTGTGGTGGGCGGGGAGACTGTAGTGTATAAAGGCAAATTGCTTTCACCCTGTAAGTAGGTCGGCCATATTTAGTTCGCACATCTGTTAGTCAGCGGAGCAACTAAGTACCTTGAGATATAATATTTGTATAAATGTGGTGGTTTCTCTTTCATTTTCTCTTTGCACAAAAGCAGCATTATTTTTTTTCTGATAAGAAGCAAAATACCCTTTTGTGACCTTATGTTACTGAAAACCTGGATCAGTGCCACGAAATCAATAGCGACCCTTCTAAGAAAAGATATATTTAGCTACATGTATGACGCACAGGTGTGAGGTGTTCAACAAGTATTAAAGGAGGGGAAATTCATGCGTTGGTTGCCCTGTACGCATGCGCACTTTTTTCTGTCCTCCTCAATTTTAAGTCCTAAAGTTTAAACCTATTGACGCATTATAGCATAAAATTTATTTTGCTTTAAATATGAACAATGAGGAGTATATTTGGAAATATTTGGTAGAAGCCAGTTAGCCTGTCGGTGTTTTGTCAGTTACCAACCACACATTTCAACACACATATGGTATTTTATTTTCGATATGCTATATCATTATCGATATAATCGGTATAAGTCATATCGATTCTTTCAAAAAACACACTTTTAGCTCTAGCTACGAATTTTTATGCGTGGGATTCGCCCGCATTTGTTCAACTACCGCAGAGGGCTGATTGCACTTGATTTAATTTTGGTGAACAAAGTAAACGTTTTTTTAAAAAGGTTCATTAGTCTGGTAGATATACATGAATTGTTAATTTAATGATTATACAGACAATGCTTTCCTACCGTCAAAATTTCAGCTCAAGAGCCTCCTTTAGAACAAACTGGTCATGCGCTGATGATCTAACGCTTAGATGTATTCATTGACCATACCCCCTAAATCCGTCATTGTTACACGTTGCCATCTAGACCAGAATTTAGTGTGCCAAAGGCCCGGACGTTAAGCCATCATTGTCATTGTCAACTCAATCAAATTCGTAGCTGTGGAGTAACCCTTCAAACAAAAATGAACTCATACTACCTTGGCACTGTGACTCTACGCAAAGTGCATCAGGTGCATCTCCGGCATTTCCTACTACTCAAATCAGGTATCAGGGTCTGGTAGTATCATAGCATGAGATAAAGCAAAGCACAGATTTTGAAGGGAATCAAAATAACTTTAAACGTCAATTTTCAGACTTACCATCCGTAGATTTACCGGCCAGGGCAGTTTCTGTTTATCGGGGATTTTAATGTTATCATTTAATGCTCATGGGGATTTTTATGAGTGTGAGCGATCTTTACGCCATCTTTTAAGGTTTCGCTGTAACTACGCGTACACAAAACTGAAAACACGATAACATTTTTTTATTAAATACTTTTTAAAAAATGGGTACCGGTATGAATAAAAGGGCCCTAGTATTAAACTTCAAGACGTAGCATTTAATTTGTTGACACGATAAATTTCGTCTAGTTTCTGTTCTTTCGCTATCAAGTTACATAATTTACATTGGAAAAGGCGGACATGCATGGTTTTATAATTTTTAATCAGTTGTATTAATAAAAAAATAAACGCAACATTGATCTCATTTTCTGTTTTTCATGGCTTCTATTTGAGCAGATCATTACAATTTAAAAGTCAAGTTTAACAGTCGTATTTAATATATGTTTATACATGACATCATGAAGCATGCACTATTCTTTTTTATCTCTTTACCACAGTCTTCCATAAATATTTGATAAAAACTATCGGAAATAATTATTCAAGTTCGAATATAAAATGCAACCCATGCCCTTACTTTAAATTAAACTCTGAAATTGTTATGGAATTGTAGAGCAAAGTATCAGCTTGACTTAAGTTTATCAAGATGATTTTAGGGTCAGCCATCCCTTTAAAGATTGCCTTCAGGGTTGTGCGCGATTGACAACTGGATCAAGCTGTTTAAGTGGGTTATGTCAACATTTCCAAGAAGACGTGACTAGAAACTGACTTACATTTATTGACATGGCATAATAATCGGATAGAAACTGAAGGGCCGAGGCCGAGAAGTATAAATCATCACACCTTTGCTTTGGTATTATCTATAACGAAATTGGGATTCGTGTTATCGTCAGCGATACTAATATTGATCATTTTGTCAATTTTGATGCAATACTGAAGCAATAATATCTCTTCCTTTGAGATTCAAAATCTGCAAGAAATAAATTGTAAACAACTCATGAAAATATATAACGGCTGTTGTAGTTGTAAAACTTAAATCTGTGCTTGTCAATACAGCTTTCGATGCCTTTCTTACCGGTCGTCAAGGCATCTGTTGCCAATGACGTTGGGGTGTCACGCGGATTCTCGCGTTCATTCGAGACCAAAGTAACATATGGCGCCATATGAGAGCAGGTGCATGATGCAATCCTCAGATGTAAGTTTCGAGTTTTTGCACAGTGCGTCGGAAAACGAAAAAGCCCAGAACTGCTCACATTGTAGATAAAAATGCATTTTAAAACATTTGCAATATTAAACAAAATTTACCTGCTTAATTATCACTGCTTCCTTATTATGGACACTGTAATCTAGCAGAGAAATTAACCTTTGGGAGTTTACAGGGAAATATCAACAAGTGTGCTTTATGAAATCTCATTTAATGGCCACTTAATTAATTAGGCAAATTAGTTAATAGCACTGAACATAGCCTAGTTAATACCCAAGGGGAATAATCAGACTGACCACACAAAATTTGTCTATCAAAGGTCTTCAGGCCCATATGACACAACTTATGCACAACAGGTAAGTCAAATTATGCACAACAGGTAACACTGATGAAAGTAAAAGCATAAGGCTTCAGGCCCATCAGAGGTCAAGTTAACATTTAGAAAGTGCCAGAATGAGAACAAGGCAGCAAAGCTGTCAAATGTACAGACAAAAAGCAGGAACTAACAAAATAGGCTACTGTCAATTCTGATGCATAAGTACATTATGTTAAACTGCAAATACAACAGCAAATTTCATTATGCTCAACAGGAAATACCAATGTAAGTAAAAAGTTGTAACAAGCATAAGGCTTCAGGTCCATGGGAGTTCAAGTTCACACTTTGAAAATGTATAACTTCCAGAAGCCAATTAGACTGCTTTTTCAACTCAGGCTGCATTTTAGTCCTGTATTTCTTTTTTGAAAGTTTAACAATCATAAGTAACAGTGAGATGTCAATATTTCCTTGCTAACAAACGTACGTCTAGATGTATCATATTAATAATTGAATAGTCAGACGAAATTAAATGTCAATATCATGTTATATTAAGCAAAGAGCTTTTGTAATGAAAGTTATCCATTCATATACCTTAATCAGATACAAACAGTCGAGAAAGAAAAAAGGGATTATTTAATGCTCTTTGTTGCAGGTTGCTGTGATCCTGTAAGTAAGAATAGATGGCAAAGGGTGTCCCTACCAAAAAATTTGCCCTCATCAACTGATATCCTCTATCACTTTTCCCCACCTTTTAATAATTGATTTATTTATGTAAAAAATAGCTTTACAATAGAAATTTTTTGTTGGGATTTTTTGTCATTAAAATGTCAAGTATCCCGGAATATGAATAAATTTTTACAATAAGTTAATTTTTTTGCAATATATTTATTTTGTATAATAATAATTATGATAATTTTTGCCTCTATATACTTTTTCAGAGGGTGACTGCTTATAAAATGGTGGTGCACAATTATTATGATAATTTTTAAAACATTTTATTTAACACTTAATATTTAAAAGAATTTAATCGACTGTTGTGTTGAGCTTTTATTAATGTTTAAGCACTTTAAAGTTAATATTTACATTTTTGATTTATTTTATAAGTAATATACATGTAGTATATAGATAAGCTACATAATCGAATAAGATGTATTATTACATTGTGTACCTGTTTAATGATATCATCACTATATGTGGTCGTCCAACCATATTTAAAAATCCGAAGATAGACCAGTGACTGCCTCTACATGAATTGGGCTTGTGGTGGGCGGGGAGACTGTAGTGTATAAAGGCAAATTGCTTTTACCCTGTAAGTATGTCGGCCATATTTAGTTCGCACATCTGTTAGTCAGCGGAGCAACTAAGTACCTTGAGATATAATATTTGTATATATGTGGTGGTTTCTCTTTCATTTTCTCTTTGCACAAAAGCAGCATTATTTTTTTTCTGATAAGAAGCAAAATACCCTTTTGTGACCTTATGTTACTGAAAACCTGGATCAGTGCCACGAAATCAATAGCGACCCTTCTAAGAAAAGATATATTTAGCTACATGTATGACGCACAGGTGTGAGGTGTTCAACAAGTATTAAAGGAGGGGAAATTCATGCGTTGGTTGCCCTGTACGCATGCGCACTTTTTTCTGTCCTCCTCAATTTTAAGTCCTAAAGTTTAAACCTATTGACGCATTATAGCATAAAATTTATTTTGCTTTAAATATGAACAATGAGGAGTATATTTGGAAATATTTGGTAGAAGCCAGTTAGCCTGCCGGTGTTTTGTCAGTTACCAACCACACATTTCAACACACATATGGTATTTTATTTTCGATATGCTATATCATTATCGATATAATCGGTATAAGTCATATCGATTCTTTCAAAAAACACACTTTTAGCTCTAGCTACGAATTTTTATGCGTGGGATTCGCCCGCATTTGTTCAACTACCGCAGAGGGCTGATTGCACTTGATTTAATTTTGGTGAACAAAGTAAACGTTTTTTTAAAAAGGTTCATTAGTCTGGTAGATATACATGAATTGTTAATTTAATGATTATACAGACAATGCTTTCTTACCGTCAAAATTTCAGCTCAAGAGCCTCCCTTAGAACAAACTGGTCATGCGCTGATGATCTAACGCTAAGATGTATTCATTGATTCATACCCCCTAAATCCGTCATTGTTACACGTTGCCATCTAGACCAGAATTTAGTGTGCCAAAGGCCCGGACGTTAAGCCATCATTGTCATTGTCAACTCAATCAAATTCGTAGCTGTGGAGTAACCCTTCAAACAAAAATGAACTCATACTACCTTGGCACTGTGACTCTACGCAAAGTGCATCAGGTGCATCTCCGGCATTTCCTACTACTCAAATCAGGTATCAGGGTCTGGTAGTATCATAGCATGAGATAAAGCAAAGCACAGATTTTGAAGGGAATCAAAATAACTTTAAACGTCAATTTCCAGACTTACCATCCGTAGATTTACCGGCCAGGGCAGTTTCTGTTTAACGGGGATTTTAATGTTTTCATTTAATGCTCATGGGGATTTTTATGAGTGTGAGCGATCTTTACGCCATCTTTTAAGGTTTCACTGTAACTACGCATACACAAAATTGAAAACACGATAAAATTTTTTTATTAAATATTTTTAAAAAATGGGTACCGGTATGAATAAAAGGGCCCTAGTATTAAACTTCAAGACGTAGCATTTAATTTGTTGACACGATAAATTTCGTCTAGTTTCTGTTCTTTCGCTATCAAGTTACATAATTTACATTGGAAAAGGCGGACATGCATGGTTTTATAATTTTTAATCAGTTGTATTAATAAAAAAATAAACGCAACATTGATCTCATTTTCTGTTTTTCATGGCTTCTATTTGAGCAGATCATTACAATTTTAAAGTCAAGTTTAACAGTCGTATTTAATATTAGTTTATACATGACATCATGAAGTATGCACTATTCTTTTTTATCTCTTTACCACAGTCTTCCATAAATATTTGATAAAAACTATCGGAAATAATTATTCAAGTTCGAATATAAAATGCAACCCATGCCCTTACTTTAAATTAAACTCTGAAATTGTTATGGAATTGTAGAGCAAAGTACCAGCTTGACTTGAGTTTATCAAGATGATTTTAGGGTCAGCCATCCCTTTAAAGACTGCCTTCAGGGTTGTGCGCGATTGACAACTGGATCAAGCTGATTAAGTGGGTTATGTCAACATTTCCAAGAAGACGTGACTAGAAACTGACTTACATTTATTGACATGGCATAATAATCGGATAGAAACTGAAGGGCCGAGGCCGAGAAGTATAAATCATCACACCTTTGCTTTGGTATTATCTATAACGAAATTGGGATTCGTGTTATCGTCAGCGATACTAATATTGATCATTTTGTCAATTTTGATGCAATACTGAAGCAATAATATCTCTTCCTTTGAGATTCAAAATCTGCAAGAAATAAATTGTAAACAACTCATGAAAATATATAACGGCTGTTGTAGTTGTAAAACTTAAATCTGTGCTTGTCAATACAGCTTTCGATGCCTTTCTTACCGGTCGTCAAGGCATCTGTTGCCAATGACGTTGGGGTGTCACGCGGATTCTCGCGTTCATTCGAGACCAAAGTAACATATGGCGCCATATGAGAGCAGGTGCATGATGCAATCCTCAGATGTAAGTTTCGAGTTTTTGCACAGTGCGTCGGAAAACGAAAAAGCCCAGAACTGCTCACATTGTAGATAAAAATGCATTTTAAAACATTTGCAATATTAAACAAAATTTACCTGCTTAATTATCACTGCTTCCTTATTATGGACACTGTAATCTAGCAGAGAAATTAACCTTTGGGAGTTTACAGGGAAATATCAACAAGTGTGCTTTATGAAATCTCATTTAATGGCCACTTAATTAATTAGGCAAATTAGTTAATAGCACTGAACATAGCCTAGTTAATACCCAAGGGGAATAATCAGACTGACCACACAAAATTTGTCTATCAAAGGTCTTCAGGCCCATATGACACAACTTATGCACAACAGGTAAGTCAAATTATGCACAACAGGTAACACTGATGAAAGTAAAAGCATAAGGCTTCAGGCCCATCAGAGGTCAAGTTAACATTTAGAAAGTGCCAGAATGAGAACAAGGCAGCAAAGCTGTCAAATGTACAGACAAAAAGCAGGAACTAACAAAATAGGCTACTGTCAATTCTGATGCATAAGTACATTATGTTAAACTGCAAATACAACAGCAAATTTCATTATGATCAACAGGAAATACCAATGTAAGTAAAAAGTTGTAACAAGCATAAGGCTTCAGGTCCATGGGAGTTCAAGTTCACACTTTGAAAATGTATAACTTCCAGAAGCCAATTAGACTGCTTTTTCAACTCAGGCTGCATTTTAGTCCTGTATTTCTTTTTTGAAAGTTTAACAATCATAAGTAACAGTGAGATGTCAATATTTCCTTGCTAACAAACGTACGTCTAGATGTATCATATTAATAATTGAATAGTCAGACGAAATTAAATGTCAATATCATGTTATATTAAGCAAAGAGCTTTTGTAATGAAAGTTATACATTCCGTCAAATTTTAATAATGAAATATATGTATCATGGATTTTCAGAAAATGTGACTAGCATGTGTCTTCAAGCCTGTGGAACTTCGAAGTCACACCTTGAAAATGCCAATATGTGAAAAAATTAAATTTTCACAAAAAATGTTCAACTGGCAGAAAGAACTACAGACTGCATTGCCTTCTGAAGCTGTATTTTAGTCCCATGTTTCTTTCCTGTAAGTTTGAGAACAGTAAATGGTTTTTCTTAAATGGTCATCATGGGAGCAGTGCCCGATATTTTTTTTCAAATTTTGATGCAATATTACATAACGTTTAATAGCATAATGACCATCATTTTTTAATAATAAAATATTAGTTTCATGGATATTCAGAAAATGTGACTAGCAAAGGTCTTCAGGCCCATGGAACTTCAAAGTCACAACTTGAAAATGCCAAAATGTAAGACAGCACTGTTTTGAAATGATTTTTTTCCATTTTTAACATTTTTTAACATAAAACAAAATTAACAGTTTACTGCCATTTTTATATGATCGACTTGAAAAAATTGATGAGATGGGAAAATTGTCAATAGAGCAGTGTTAAATGTCCAATTTCTTCCATTCTGAGATTCTGAACATAGTGAATGATTGAATCTGACAAACTGCAATGATATGTGTTCATTTCCATTTTTGAAACTTTATTACACAATACATGATAACAAGTTTACCATCATTTTTACAAAATCAACTAACAATGTTGTAAAGATGCAGGAAATGTCAAACAAACACTTTTACGTATCTTATTAGTTGAATAATGAGACTGTTAATATGCCTAAGAATTGAATCTGAGGAAATGTGAAAAAACAGCTTAACTTCTAAAATAATGGTCCCATTATGCTGATTTTCGAACTCAACCTGCGTTTTAGTAAGAGTCTTCGAGTTAAATGACAATTGGCCTATCTGTTTTTCTTACATTGTGTTTACAGTGTTGCATATATGCTGAAAAGTGAAAAAACAGCATAACTTCTTAAATAGTGGCCCGATCATGCCGATTTTTGAACTTGACCTATGTTACAGTGAGATTGATAACTCCTGTGAATTTCATGACAATAGACCTATCGGTTTTCCTTGAAATGTGTTTACAGTGCTGTATATATGCTGAAAATGAAAAAAAAAGCATAACTTCTACCATAAAGGCCCGATCATGCTGATTTCCGAACTTGACCTGCGTTTTATGAATATTCATCAGCTCTGTAAATATAAAGCCAAAAAGTAAAACTGTCTTCCTCTTATCGTGTTTACGCTGAAAATGCACGGCGACGGCGACGACGGCGATGACAGACGCAGGGGATGGCAATATGTACAGACAAAACTGTGTCTGAACATAAACAAAAAGTCCATCAATTTCAATCAAGCCTGTTTCCAATCTGAGTGGCATGTCAAATTACGACATTATAAATAACAATTTTCCTTCACGTTTTTTTTTTTTTTTTTTTTTTTTTTTTTGCTTGTTTGTTTGTTTGCCGCATTTTGTTTGTTGTCGCAGTGAACAAAATGGGCTTTTTTATGTACGGACACAGATGTGTCTGTACATATAGCCGTCACCTGCGTCTGTCGTCGCCGTCGTGCACTTTTACCGATAACACGATAAGTGGAACACCGTTTTACATTTTGTATTCAAATTTACAGAACTGATGAATATTCATAATACGCAGGTCAAGTTCGAAAATCAGCATGATCGGGTCACTTTTAGGGAATTTATGCTGTTTTTTTCACTTTTTCAGCACATATGCAGCACTGATAACACGATAAGTGGAAAAGCATTTTACCTTTTCGCTTGAAACTTACAGAACTGATGAATATTTATAATACTCAGGTCAAGTTCGAAAACCAGCATGATCGGGTCATTTTTAGGGAAGTAATGCTGTTTTTTCACTTTTTTCAACATGTATGCAACACCTGTCTATAAAGTCACTTGCCTACTCATTAATTTCCAATTGGCCATTAAATGAGATTACATAAAACACTCGTTGAGATTTCCCTTTAAAGTCCCATAGGTTTAGCTCTCTTTTTGGTGATAATTATGCAGATAAATGGTGTTTAATATTGCAAATAAATTTACAACAAAAAATGTGTTATGCCAACATGCTATAGATGACTAACAGTGCCTTATTTTTCTCAAACTTGGTGGGGTTATTCATATCAGGTTCATACAGCTAGATTAACGGTTTGAATAGCAGCTTTATTGGAATTTTTTACGTTTTATTAAAATTTTTTTTAAATTATTTTTCAAACGCTAGCATCTTCAAGATGTGATTTTTTACTCCCCTCCACCAGAAGTGCTGTGCATTTTCTGTATTTCCACATGAGCAATTGTATTGATTTTTATGTCTTTAAACATTGTGTAATATCATTTTATACACTGTTATCATTTTTCAAATATTGTGTATTTTCATTATATGAATTTGAACTCTTGTGGTCCTGAAACTGTAATCTTATTGCAGGGGCGGATTGAGACGGTCTTCTGGGCCTTCTGGAAGATGGTCAGATTTTAATGTTTACATTGACAGGTATCTATTTTTTCTGTTGGAATACCATCAAAAATGGAGGATGGATCAACAAAGATAATTTGGAATACTGTCAGAAAATATCTCTCCTGTTCACTTCTGTTATTGACCATAATTTATCTGTTGTTCATGATTGAAATTCAGTGTTGATTGACAGCATTATTTATTATTGCATCAAAATTGACAAAATGACCTATTTTTTACATATTTATTTTGTTTTTTGTCTGTACATTTGACAGCTTTGCTGCCTTGTGTGTTAATTATGAGGCAGTATAACACAATGTTACCCCCCCCCCCCCAAAAAAAAAAAAAAAAAAAAACTTTTAATAATCTATTTTACATAATTGGGACATTCTCGAAATGTTACTACCATATGGCTCCATGAGCATGCCACTTCCAAGTCACACATTGCAAAGTGCCAATATGTAAAAAATGAAAAATCAAAGTCATATTTTTGCAATTTCTTGCTCATAAACCTTTTTGCTTGAGAGCTTCTTAATTAAATTTTGCTCCAAATTTTCAATAGTCTGATATTGGATATTGTCCTCTTTTGTATCTGGAATGGCAAGACTTGCAAATTGTTGCAAGATTTTCTTTGGTCCCTTTTCGTAATTGGCACTTAAATTTATACTCTGTTCAATACGTATAATTAATGCAGACCTGTGACGGGACAATTGCTTGTGCACCTTCGCTATGAATAGGGGTAAGGTGGCATTACCAATTTTCTCCTTTGTGTTTGAACCGTACAGAGCTGACATTGAAAGTGGCTGATAGATTTTCTTTAGCCTCTCGTCGGATTTGGCCCTCGAAAGTGTAATATATACAGTACTTATTACAAATGCAGACCCGTCAGGAGGCAATGGCTCACGTCCCCTTGCTATGACTAGTAACTGACGGAGCGTACCGTTTGGAGAGTCCTCCCACTCCAGAGAACTCAAACTCTCTGACTGAGATGGTGAAGACACGGCTGAGAAGACAGTTGATAGTGACGCCTCTATCAGCGTTAAGATTGTCAGTCGTGTCTCATGCTCGACTTCCATTTTAAGTCGCATGACCTTGCATTTTAACACTTTTATTTCCAAAACCTGTATGTATTCCGTTTCTTTGGGGTCGTCTGTTTTCAGTTGTTGTGTGTCATTTGGAACTAAATGGGTGTTGTTCTTAATAGAATTCACCTTAGGCAGGTATTGAAGGTCGATATTGGCAATGGTGTTAACTAATAACTCTTTTTCAGTGTATGTTTTCAACACAAATTCAATAGGAAGAACTTGAGATGCATTTGAACGTCTCATATAGTCGTCATCCATTTGGTGACCAACTTCGACGCACCGTGTATAAGCTGAGAGTAATTTTTCATTCATGTGGTTCATTAAAGTGGCCAACAGCCTTGAGAATATCACGCGCTTCCTTTTCAGAAATTGTAGTACTTCCGTAAAGTTTTTGTCACGCAGCATTTCAACAACTTGTTTTAATTCCTGTCTTTGCAATGGCTTGGAATCACTGAGTTTACAGCCCAATGGCAACGTTATTATTGGTGCAGTCTGAAATGATAAGTTAACATTTGACAATATTCTTCCCTTCGGGAAGTATTGAACAGACAATTGATATCCAATTCTACAACAACAACAATGAAAAGGACAAATAATACAAATGACATTTTGCAAAATAACAGCAAACTACTAGAAATTCAGAAACAATTAGGAATATGTCAACTGTAATGCATATTAACTGTCAATTTACAATTTACGTATAACCAAACAGGCATGCAATGCCCACCAAGCATGTAGTATCAATTACCTCAAACGGTACACTAGCAAGGTGATTATTTAACATGTAAATATTTTCTTTTAATTAACCTTACAAAAAATACTGAAACTTATTTCCTTACACTGTTTTGAGCAAAACGGCTAGCTTCCGCGAATTGTTTTGCTGCTCTCCCTTTGTTGCCGAATACCCCGTTGGCCTCTATATAGTCTTTGTTTATCTTTACATCGCCTTTTTCTTCATCTAGCATTGTAGAGTTGAACATCGTCATAGGATCACCGAATTCGTGCCCTTTTCTGTCCTGTATATGGACGTCTTTTAGTTGTGCTTCAAATGTATTAAAAGCGTTCACATAATGGATGGTCGTATTTTTTGTTAATTGACTTAAATACTGATACCAATTCTCGGCATTGCTTTGCTCTGCGGTTTCAGGGATGAAAAACAGATTGAAACCATTTGCGAATTCTGGATCTGTGACCGGCAGATGTGCAACTTCTTGATGGTATCCGGCAGTATCTATTAACATTTTACGTTCCTGAATGTTATTGCAGATTTTAACCATCAATAATTCCTTTTCAAATAACTGCAGCAATAGATTTCTGGGGTTCCAGTGTCCCGGCCAATCATTAATTTTGTGCACCATATTGGTAGGCAGATGTGTATTCACATCAACAATCTTCCTTCCAACAGAAGGCCACAATCAACTAAGCTCTATGACATACGTGTGTTACGGTGAGGTGCGGCTGAGTGTGTATCCACGACCTGTTGATAGCAGCTGAAAGAAGATTTATAATAATAATAATAATAATAATGCACGTGTCATTATAACACATTTCAGTACACCTAACAGGTAAAAAAACTATTAAACTTTACAATATCAAATTGATACGAATTTAGTGTAGAAGTGTGAAGATATAAATCATCAAAATTTATTTAAAAGATGTGTTTCTGGAGAGCCTTTAAAACTGTCGTAATTACTTTCGGCACCAATACAAAAGAAAACCAAAGAAAGGAATAAAAACCGTAAAGATCCTATTGAAATCAGTGGAGATATAATACCATATGCCAGTTTAGAAGAAAAGTAAGGCAGGAATGTACTTCTTTAAGGAAACTGAAAGCTTTTACCAGGAATGTGTCCATTTTACCGAACTTTTACAGGTGTTTAAGGGAAGTATTTTTACTTTTAAGTTAAAAGTGTTCATCAACTGTATATTATGAGCGTGCAACTGAGGAGTAAAAACCGGAGAAAGTTACTTTAGACCACAAGTGATATGCTTAGGGCAGATCTTACCCCTTTAGAATTTGTAGTCACACCTATACTTCAATAGAGAGGTCAACCGAGGTCTTTGTGCTTTGGAAAAAAATAGTAGTTTATGTGAATCACTCGTGGTGTCAGGTAATGTTTCGTGGAGTAGCATGTTGTACAAGGAAGTGTAATGTTTATTAATAATGACTAGAGTTACAATTATTTGTCGTGACGTAAGTTGATTACACACTATTATCTTGAGAGGGTACCAAATAAAACAGCGTCTATCATGAGTGACAGTTTCCAATTATCTTTTTAAATTTTTACCAAGCATCTCCTGGCTTTTAGTCTTTATAAGTAGTAGTAAACATGTTTATGTAGCTTTTATATTGTAGCTGTATCCTTTTTGTATAGCAATCTTTAAATTAACTTACCTTTTAATCATACCGATAGAGCCTTCCTATTTTAATACAATGATGTTTTTACAGTAAATTTATTATCGATATTGCATATTTTATACAATATTAATATTTATTGGCCTAATCTTTATAAAAGGCAATATAGCCAATGCTTTTGAGACATTAAAATTTAAACCATTGAATCCATATTTCAGAGTAGAAGGTATAAAATTGCTGTAAAAAGTTCCAGTTTCCTCATGAAGCTCAAACTGATGAATATTATAACATTTGCATTTTAACTTGATGTATTTTCTTTAAAACATTTCGAGGAGACAACATCATTTTAAAACATCACAATATTTATTTCTGCATTTCCTAAATGGGTAAGGAAACAATTCTAACGTATCGACCCCACTCGTGCTGATATAACTGTAACAGCCGAAAGCAGGTAGGCCTACTAAGGCCTAATTTACATGATTCATCACTTATGTTGAACGTCCCTATTTTAAATCGATCATTCACGAAACAGAAAGTGTTTAGACATTTTCCGCTGTATGAAACCTCTATATGAATTCTCTATGAATATCTATATACTTGTTGAAGCGCTTTTGTTATTCAGTGTGTCTTAAGCAGTGTGTCTTGTTGACAGTCAAATTGCGTAGTTGAAAGCTGACGTCAGACCATGTAGCCAGTGCTTTAGCGGGTATAACAGATAGCCGGTGTGATAATCATTACCTTTACGCCCGTAGGTAAATTTCAGCACATATTAGAGTATAGTATACAGTACTACATTACGAAATATACAGTACTACATTACAACAGTCTTCCTCAACATCATCCTAATTTGTGCCTCTGATCACACACATTTAAAACGTAGGCCCTACCACTGTGACTTCCCGCTCCTAATCTTTAAAGTACATGTATACTGGTACATAATGTGAAAATGTAGCAGAGCAAACTTACCCTTAATATATTGAATACTTTTAGTAAATTACTCCATTTGTTAAATTATGTGCTTGTTCATGTAAAGTGTACAATATGGCGACCATTTTACTGTTCACGTGATATTTACATGTAAGTTGCCTGTGACCCTCACCTTTCTGCACTCACGCACCATTCAACACTCTAGGGGAGTAGGCCTAGTTGATAAGGTTATTTTAATATGCGCTGCTGAAAAGGTATATGTTTATGAACACTTCACCATAAATCAGCAACTGATTTACTTTTAAAATGGCATTTATTTGTAATTAAGTACCGTAAGTTAATGCATGTAGTGGTGGGAATTTTTGATTAACCTACATGTACTGTAGGTGTGTTTAGTGATCTGGGTTTTTTCAGTAAATATACTGGTATATGGTTGAGCGGCTGGTTCAGACTATGAACACTAGTATTAATACACGGTGCACCGTGTGGAATCCATGCTCCATCCGAATAGAATGTTCATGTTTAGATCCGTCGTCATATAGGCCTATATATAGGCCTACTTCATATACAAAATGGCCTACTTCATGTACATCGTGTACATGTACTGGTAGACCTACCTCATCATGCAAAGACGTGTCAAATCTGCTTCCTGGTCTTTTAAATTCATCTTTGAATCCATGCGCTATGTAGGCCTACCTTTAAGTTAAATCTAAACTACAAGTATCAATCATAAAACCTTTGCCAAACCGGGGGCGCAGCAATTTGAATTTTTATCCATTGATACATAGTTATTTCTAGATCTATTCTAGAGAAGCTTTTACAAAAACCGGGGCTTCTTTACGCTACCTGTAGCGTCTCGGATTAACTACACAAAATAAAACATTGGTTCAGTAAGCTTTGTTTACATCATGGATAACCTTTATTGACTTTAATAAGCAAATATAATCAATCAATTTTTTATCTGAGATCAAAAACCGACCAGCTGTTAAAGTGGGTTAATTTAACATTTCCAAGAAGTCATATATTACTGCTGACGTCGTCTGACTTGCATGTATTGATAAATGGCATTTTAATACACTGTATAGTGACCTCTTGGTCGGGGATTTTTTTGTTTACTCCAACAAGTGCAAAATGGTCACGCGTTGCGTTATAAAGGAGTTCATTACGCCATCTTTAGGGTCTTAGTGTAACTACACAACATTGTGAGCGCGATAACACCACATGGGCCAAACGTCGTGCCTCGATATGAGAACGAGGTCAAGCGTACGTTTTGGACCTGATTTAGCCTGTAAATTCTACAATGAAACAGTTAAGCTAATTATTAGGCCAAACACGGAGATTTTCTTGTGATATTTAATTCCGTTTAATATTGTTGAAGATTCAATTTTAATCAATTAGCATTTTGATGCAACTACACTATAAACTGAACAAGAATCCCATTTCTGCGGGGCTACACGCTATCGAATTATAAGATCGGTCGGTCAAACACGGAGGTGCATTCAGGACCGTAGCCTGGGCAAAATGCCAGGGGGGCAGTAAGCGGACACGAGGGGGCGAAGCCCCCGAGGGGGGAGGGTGTGGAAGGGGGTGTCCCCCTCCTACGGTATGGAAAATTTTTAAAAACTATGTATAGGCCTAAAACTGCATTCTGGTGCATTCTAACTGTTATTTATTGCTCAACCAGAGGTCAGAAATTGTGGGTTCATTTTGCCATAAGTAGCCCAACAGTTATGTTTTTCAACACAACACGCCAATTGGACTTCATTTCGTAGATTGTCTCAGGATCAGGAATAAGGATCAGGAATAACTGAGTTGGGTTAAAACAGAACACCTTTGTAAACGGGTTGTTGAATGATTGTCTAGTGGCCATGAGTGCATTTTCTCACAGAATTGATACTAACTTTGCAATTATTTTTTTTTACATTTGCGATTATTTTTTTGCACCTCAAATCCCAGGGGGGGGGCAGCTCCCCCCCCTCCCCCCCCCCCCCCCCCCCCCCCCCGGAGGCTACGGCCCTGACATTGTATTAATAGGAATATGCTGTAGACAAATTTAGCACAGAAAAGGAAAATATACTTGTTTTTTTTATAATAATACGTGTGTTATACTGATTTTTGGCAAAAAGAAGAGGGAGAAGGGGTATATACCGCCGGAGTAATGTAGGGTTAACGTTGGCCACCTTGTCCCATTTTTCGGTCATTTTGTTCATCATTAGATGTTGCTGCTGTATCAAAGAGTCTTTGGCAACCACTTCTCTTCTGACGGAAAACGATCGAAGTTTACACACCATCACAATGGGAATAACAGTGACACCAAAACATTAAATTTGGACTTATTTAATTGGATTTATTATACAAGCATCATTTTGCGCTATTTAATTGCCCAGTACTAAATACTACACATTATATACAGCACAGTAAACATAACATGCCAATTTAAAATCTTTAGTGTTCAAATACATAATCAAAACAAGTGGTAAGTAAGTTTACAAGCAAACGGACATTAATGCTTTGCAAGTGCAAAATGATTTGTTTCAAAACGTCTTCTTTTGTCCCAATTACAACAGTCTATGTTGATGACATCAGAATATATTCGGAGCATGAAAGTATATTGTCAACTTACTATGCAATGTCCAGTAGAAATATGAAAATCTATACTCCAGGCATCAAAATTCCAACAAATCGGAAACTTTACAGTCACAGGAATTGAAATGGAAAATTCAAAAAATCAAATAATACTACAAGTGATATCTTTGCAAATTGCACTCAACCTTGATTTCCTAGCACCTGTTCTAGTTATGTCAAGCTTTTCAGTCCAACCTCAAACTGTTCATCCGATAAAACTGAAAACAGAACATAAAGATACGATATAAAAGTCTCATAATAAACTGTACATCTTAAACTATCTTATGTCAAACATTATTCTGCATTTAAGCAACACATTTTGGATTATTATTATTATTATTATTATTATTATTATTATTATTATACAGTAACAGAGTCCATAACTGATACGCATTATTTGAAGTTTTTCATCTGGACTAAAGACTAAAATAATAAATAAATATTATTATTTTTATTAGCCAACATTTGACTGAAAAAGAAATGAAACAGAATGTATCTTGCATTACAGATATATACAGTATAACACTGCATGAAACACTCCTCACCAAGTCTCTGAATTTGAAAGTCTTCATTAGTGTCTTTACAGTGATCCAACATTGTTGCAAAATTTATACTGCGTCTGCAATATAAAATGACGGTTATTGTGTTTTCATTTAATTGAAATATGCCTTTTTTCCTACGGAACTTGTACAAATTCACTATACAACATTGGTCAAAAAGGTTGTCCCACCCCCATTTCCATGTCCTTTTATTTACAAATGATCACCTCACATCTGTAAATTGTTAGAGATAGTGTTTTTTATTACAGATACCGTGTCTAACATGATTAATGGTTAAAAGATACAAAATAGTGGTGAAAATATACATATTTTATACCATTTACTGTTTCACTCTGACCTCTACAGATGTAAAGAAATGTCTATAAAATTGAAAAGACGCCATCAAATGTCACCAAATGCACACAAAATTAGCATTAGGGTATGCTCGTTAAAGATCACGTGCCTAACAGCGTGTGCGTCTACCGCGTGCTGCAATTATCTCCTGAGCACTTGCGGCATGAACAACCTTGCGCGCGTTTTACGTCACAGGTCTTGCGTAACTACCCACGTGCTACGATTTTTCTCTTGGGGGGGGGGGGGGGCAGCAAGCGGACATTTTGTACAGGAGCAATGCAAAGATGGGTGAAAACGATACGTTGTTTTTAACCGAAAACGATGTCCCCGGGGCGAAACTGCCAACACCAAAAGTAAAGGAGCATACCAACGTTGTTTTGAAACGATGTGGTTAGCCTGTCAGTGGCGAGTTGGGGAGAAAAGAGCAGCACTGATAGCAAAGTACATGTACTGTGTACACGTGAACCAGCAAAGTTAATGATAATTTCATGTTGCAAAAGCGTAATTAAATCAGTTAGTTATTTTCCAAACGATATTATTTGAATAGTCGATACATACATCAAACTAACAACAATAAAAATTTTTGATGACATTGAAAATCAAAACCTGCGGTGCACGATAGGTTGAGGAGGACACTGCCACAGCAAGTAATGCATGAATTTTGTTACATAACACCATATGCTTGTGTCGTTGTTAACTCTGTGGTATTATTACTGCTCAAATTAATACCTGATACTATTTCTCAGGCTACCAAGTACAAATCAACTTATTTTGTGGCAATTGACCTCCATGTTCCGTCATGTGTGCAGGTTGTTTATTATTATTATCATTTGTTCAAGCACATTTTGATAAAGTGGCTATGCTTTAACAAGAGAAAGTCAAAATTTATGCTGAAGTTTAAAGATTAAATCATCAGTAGTATATACAATTAAAGCTATTTGATTATGCATATTTGATTTTCAGTTATCTTGATTATGATACGTGGTTGCTGCCTTTTACTTTTGCCCTCAAATCAATATATAACAAGTAAATTGATAGTGCTTTATTACAATTTTGGCTTTATACTTTCAGATGTAAAAAATGTGTAGCTGTTGGTAAAGTTGTAGAGATTGATGTGAGCATAGATCAGGGGAAATGGTATTAGAGAAACTAGGAGGACAAGACATAGATACTAGTAGATCCATCATCACAGCAAGGGTACATGTAGATGGTGTGATCTTGTCCCTGAAGCTGTGCCTCAAGTTTTCAACTGGTTGAGTCCTTACTAAGACAAGCTGCTGCGGTGTGAATTGCAACATGTACATTCAGGTTATACGTGGCAGATTTATGACAAAAGAGACCTTCATAATATACTTCAAAGGAGTTATTCTGGCATCTATGCCTCATCAAAAGTACACAGTTAAAGTGACTAGATCATTGTCTGCAAATAGTGAGGCAGTGAAGGCTGCAAGATGCCATTGTTTTTCAGTATTAAGACTGACAGTATCTGTTTTTAATATTATTTTTTTATTATTCATTTTTAATGGGAGGGAGATTCACTTTGTTCTTTCTATGCCCATTCAGTTTAGGGTTGGTGGTAATATATGGTAAATCTGTTATGCCTGTATGTAGAATTTCTTTTGCTCAAATTTCTACATTTATTAAATGCATTATGAAGTTTCCTGAGTGATTAATGAGGTTACTTGTAGAAATATCTTGCCTACACGCATTTTGTGATATTTTTACTGCTTTATACGTATGATTATTCACATTTCATCAGTGGTGTGTGAAAGGTATTTGCATTTTAGAACTGTAGATCTGTGTACCAGCAGGGTTATATTGCAGTAATATCTGTTAATGTTTCAAAAATAAGCTTCATGTTTGATAATTAATTGGTTTGAAATAAATAAATAAATAAATGAATAAATAAATAACCCAAATAAAATTAATTCATTTTATATTTCACATAATCTGTTCTTATTATTTCTTCTAAGCATGTAATCATAACATCTCCCACCATTATACTGTTATTGTGTAATAACATTGAAAGTTTCCAAGTTTTTATTATCAGGTTGACGCTAACGTATTACAAATAAATATAAGCATCAAAGCATATTTCCTTACTCAAATGTAGCAAACGTACCACTGGCATAATACCGGTAAAGATACAGGTAAAGATGACAGCATTGATAACTGGGTTTACAGCGCAGTTAGTGCAGCATACATGTAGTTAGTGCCAGATTGTTATCTGATAAAGTTTGCTACTAGTACCTGGGAACAAAAGGTCTGGCACTTGGCAATCAAGTTGATAAAATCACAAAACGCCTGTAGAAAATAGAGCATACCTGTCCAACATTGATTTTTTCAGATTCTTGACTAAGGGGTGCGTTACTGATGTCAAGGGCCAAGACTTGAACTAGGTTTGGCAATTCACTGGACATTCCTCTCGATTTCTGCCCAAATCTAATAAAGCCCCAGTTGCTTAACTTTTGCCAAATTTCCAATATCTACAGGTCGTGTTGTTCAATGCTTGGGGTCTTTTCTCTGGCGGCGGTTAATTGGGGGCACCTGTGCGGCCTGTCAACGCACCAAGACCCACTTTTGTCAGTGCCACATTTTCCATTGCCGTAAATATCAAATTTGTGAATAGAATGAGGAATAATGACAGTTATGAAAAAATGTTTGGAAGTACCTGTCACCTTCGCCACAGTAACCATATGGGCTGTGCCGCCCCCCCCCCCCCCCACCACAGGCGACACCTTGCGGAGCAAGCGTGCGTAATCCAGGGTGCAACTGAAAATAACCTTGTCGCGCGACCTTATTGGAACGTGCATTGCAGAGGAGAACCAATTCCCAAATAATCTTGACCAATTCCGCCACGCTCTTAAGGATGAATGGGACAATATCCCACATAACAGAATTGTTAC
The DNA here is from genome assembly GCF_051362555.1 of Lingula anatina. Taxonomy (NCBI): domain Eukaryota; kingdom Metazoa; phylum Brachiopoda; class Lingulata; order Lingulida; family Lingulidae; genus Lingula; species Lingula anatina. Next base: position 647,969 of record NC_141773.1, read on the forward strand.
CCATGTTGAAGGCTTGTCGCGCCGTCTACAGGAGATAATTGCAGTACGCGGTAGACGCACAAGCTTTTAGGCACGTGATCTTTAACGAGCACACCCTTATGCTAATAAACAGTGGATTTGAGGGGTACCTATTATAAATTTTACTAAATGGTATAAAATGTGTATATTTTCACCACTATTTTGTATTTTTTTAACCATTAATCATGTTAGACACGGTATCTGTAATAAAAAGCACAATTTCTAACAATTTACAGCTGTGAGGTGATCATTTGTAAATAAAAGTACATGGAAATGGGGGTGGGACAACCTTTTTGACCAATGTTGTATAAAAGATTTAAGTACTAGCCTCAACTGGCACTACAACAAGATAATCCTCAACCGTGCAAAATGTCCTACTGAATTGGCCAACAAAATTTCTCTCAGTGGTTAATCAAGGGCAGATCCAGGATTATTTGAAGGGGGCGTCCGCCGATGCAAAGCCGACCCCCCCCCTCCCTTAGCGTGGGGTTCGGGGCCCGCTGAAGCGCCACGAAAATTTTTGGCATTATAGAGGGCGAACGGTGCCATTTGATATGGTTTAGAACTATGATTCAACTATTCAAAATTCTTATTTAAAGAGGGGTCATTGGTGTAATTTTTTCAGAAATGGAAAGGGGTGGGGCAGGATCCCCCTGACCCCCATAAAATCCGCCACTGTCAATAATCCGGCCCGATGTTGATAGTCGTTAATTGTCATATCGTTATGTTACCTCAGTCCCATGAACTCCACCTCGACACTGCCCCGGATGTTATCCTGGTACGCATGCTCCAAACGCATGTTGACGGCACTGGGGTACATCACCCACTCCATGTTACGTAACCACTGCCACACCACGTGCTCTCCTTCTACAGATTGTAGAAAACACCAGCATTAACAGTGAGCATTGTTGATATATAATCGGCTTTGTGGAACATAATAATAATAATAATAATAATAATAATAATAATAATAAACTATTGTCATATTTATACAAGTATAAAATGAAAATTGGTATGATCTGTCGATAAAATGTGATAAAGTGGAATTATTAAAATACATTTTGTTCATTAAAAATACGTACTGCTGATGGATAAAAACTATTTTTAGTGCGCGTGGAGGTTGCTTTTAATGACCGTAGTCGGCTTGTTGACATATGCATAAGTAGGCTATTCGCTGGGTGACCAGGGTCACCCGTGATTGACTTCACTTTCTTGAGCACTCGTCTCGTATACAAGCACTCAATAGACGGCAAGTCCCTACCCACAATGCGCCTGGTAGTTTTTACTACGCGATTGAGGCGATTCTTGTCCTCTGCTGTAGCACTACCGTACCAGACGGTGAAAGATTGTGTTAGTACACTCTCAATCACCGCCCGGTAAAATTTTGCCAGCAGTTCTTGGTTAACATAGAATGACCTCAATCGCCGTAGAAAGTAAAGTCTTTGCTGAGCTTTACAGACAATATCATCTATGTTAGTGTGCCATTTAAGATCATCAGATATATGTATGCCAAGAAATTTTAAATGTCTGACTATTTCAACCTCAGAACCATTCAGCATAAGATGGCTAATTTCTGTTGGGTTTTTCCTAAAATCTACAATAATCTCTTTTGTCTTTTTAACACTTAGCTCGAGGTCGTTTTCAGAGCACCATGAAACAAGGGCCGAAACTTGATTTCGATAGTCAGACTCGGAAGTGCTAATAGGGCCAGCACAGGTGGTATCATCCGCAAACTTAACAATCAAACAATCGGGATACGAAGCAACACAGTCGGATGTAAACAGTGAATATAAGAGAGGCGAGATGACGCAGCCCTGAGGCGTGCCAGTATTTATCTCTATAGTCTTGGAAAAGTTATTGACGACTTTGACCTGTTGAGTACGATTAATTAAGAAATTTAAAATCCAATTACTGAGTGATGTACTAAAATGGAGAGAGTTAATAAGTTTTTCGTGAAGTTTAAAAGGCGATATCGTGTTAAAAGCAGAGCTATAGACAATAAAAAGAAGTCGTGCATAGTTAGGGATTTTACGATCCAAAAAAGTAAGAACATTATGTAAAGTAATAGCAACAGCATCCTCAGTCGACCTGTTCTTACGATATGCAAATTGAAAAGGGTCGAAAGACGTCGGTAATTTTGATTTCACATGTTGCAGAACAAATTTCTCAAGCACCTTCATGACAATGGAAGTTAGAGCTACAGGCCTATAGTCATTAAGACAGGTAACAGGTGTGCGCTTTGGAACAGGTATTATCACAGATTGTTTAAATATTTTTGGCACATAACTAGAGCGTAAAGACCAATTGTAGATGTTGCACAGTACACCAGAGAGTCACCCTGAGCTTCAGAGATAACTTGACACTAACCTCTTCACTATAGCCTATCTTCATCGTGTCAAGTTACCTCTGACGAAAATAGTTTGACCTAGTTTATACATGTATAAGCCAATCGAATCCATGTTTCAAAATTTTTCACCAAAGTTTGGTGAAAACGCTGATTGGTTGACCGTCAATCGGCAATCCTGGGCTGATTCCGCAAGCTCCATACTAACAACATAGTTATTGTCGAGTGCGGAGACATCCGAGTAGTTCCGAGTGCATAACCGTACACAAAGAAAGCATGGAGTATATCGGAATTGAAACCAGAGCAGTTTGATGCCCTGCATAATTATCTACTGAGGGATGATGTATTTTGCGTGCTGCCCACAGGTTACGACAAGTCCCTGATATTCAGCCTTATCTTTGATTGGTCCGGATTTGAACAAAGTGCGCCTTGACTCGTTCGCGTTCATTGGCTAGATCGTTCAATGAGTCATTGAGTGCGGGCTTTAAATTTGATTGGCGGGCGGCGGAGGCAATCGAATGTGGTCAGAGGTAACTTGACACGATGAAGATAGGCTATAGTGAAGAGGTTAGTGGCAAGTTATCTCTGAAGCTCAGGGTGCAGAGAGCTCATCGGCACATAATTTCAGCAGCCTAGGTGTGATCCCATCCGGACCTGCCGCTTTCTTAACTTTCAATCTAGTAAGACCAAGCCGGGTGTCTTCTACTGACAACTGGAAGGGTGCTTCTTCGTCTCGGGTACAGATGATAGGAGATTTAATATTTGGTCTGTCGAAGCGGGCGTAGAATCCATTCAACTTGTCTGGTAGGCTGGTGTCATCCGTGGGTGAGAGTTTGATTTTAGGTTTGTAGCCGGTGATTTTGTTCACTCCCTGCCAGAGCTCACTAGAATTACAGCTGGAGATGTCTGCCTCAAGTTTATCTCTGTACCGCAACTTAGCGCGCTTGATGGCCCGGCGCAGGTCATATTTTGACCGCTTGATAGCGTCCAAATCGCCCAATCTGAATGCTTCCTGTCTGGCAACAAGTTGTTTACGTACTGAGGAACAAAACCAAGGTTTGTTGTTCTGATATGATGTAACAGTTTTACTCGGAATGCATAATTCCTCGCAGAATTTTATGTAGCTCATTGTCACTTCAGCACATTCATCAAGATCAGCTGAATCCCGGAGAAATAAGTCCCAGTCAGTGCATGCAAAACAGCCACGAAGTCGTTCTATTGCGTCCTCACTACATTGATGAATTACTCTACGTACCGGTTTTTCACGCTTCAGCTGTTGTTTGTATGCTGGGACGAGATGGATCATGTTGTGGTCTGACTTATCCAATGGTGGTCTTTTCAGTGATTTATAAGCACCCCTGATTGTTGTGTAACAGTGGTCTAATATTTTATCTTTCCTAGTATGGCACGATACTTGTTGAAAATACTTAGGTAAACCCTTTTTCAGGTTTGTGTGATTGAAATCTCCTGCTATGATAGACAGTATTCCTGGATTTGCATTTTCATAGTCTGTTATAATCTGTGTGAGTTGACTGAACATAATAATAATAATAATAATAATAATAATAATAATGATAATAATAACTAGACTGCAACTGGCTTAAGCCAGTGGCGGAGGATTCCCCTGCAAAATAGGTGTGGAAACGCTCTTACAAGGTCATGTGAAGGTCATGGGTTAAATTTGACCCCATATACTGAAAGAGCATGTGCGCATTGGGGGGGGGGGGGGGGGGGGGGGGCAACAAAACATCACTTTTAGGCCACTTCAATATTTCTCCATGAAATAGCCAAATGACCTTGAAAATGACGGTCAAGGTCAAATTTGACATTTGATTTGGGGGTGTTGGGTATATGTTTGGGGTAGTTTACTATAGCATGTTATCACTGTAACCGAGGCACGACAACAAATGTATTGTCCTTTTAGAAAAATCTTTATTCGTACTATCTACACAGCCGATCACTAGACAGGAAGTAATACTATCAGCGAAACATATAAAGCAACACAATAAATGGGGATAAAAATTGTGTATACTTATCACTTTCTGCTCGACCTCCTTTAATTCCGCCGTCCACTGCAATTAACTAATGCCTGTACACATCCAGAAATGAAAGAATTAAATGCGTAGAGTCCGATTTCAAAATAATATAGTGAACACAGTTACAATTGTCACTGTCCGTTTAGATCATGAAAGTCCTTGAATTCTGATTGACCACTGTCTCCGAATGAATACAAGGCCTCCGCTGTGGTGGATCTCATCACACGCAATAATGGACCGGTGAATTACGAAGATGTACTCGCACATCAGTAACACCAGGGGATCGCATCGGTAACACAAGGGGATCGCATCGGGAATCACCAGGGGATCGCATCGGAGAATCACATCTGGAATCACCAGGGAGTCACAACGGAGAATCGCACCTCGGAATCATCAGGGGATAACCCCGGGAAGTTGCACCTTGGAATCATCAGAGAATACTTCAGGAAAGTTATACCTCAGAATCACCATGGATTACCTCACCAGGAAGTAATACCGGTAAATCGTATCTGAATCACCAATCTGTCGGAGATCAGTCTGTAAGTCAGTTTTCATTGTAGCTCCACACTATGGAGAAGCGGAGAAGGATATCGATGAACCTCCTCTCAGAACCAATTTTACTATTATAAGTCCGCAAAGTGGAGATTTTGGAGCTCAATTTCCGATAGACCAAGATGTGATAATCTTAGATCGGCGAATAGTTAATTTAATGCTCAGAATATAATCGTATTTCTGACTTTGTCATAAGAAAGTCACGAGCTCACCTGTACAACTTTGTGCTTGATCGGAGCTCACGGCTTCATCAGAAAAGTGTATCCGATCTCAATGAAAGAAAAAACGATCCACATTTTAGTCCAGGAAAGTCACATTTGACTGCTGAGCATTTGGTAATCCTGTCGACTGCGCCATTTTTGTAACCGAGGCACGACAACAAATGTATTGTCCTTTTAGAAAAATCTTTATTCGTACTATCTACACAGCCGATCACTGGTGTATCACACTTTGAATTACGCGCCAACCGCTTTTATAGTCCAGGGTCACATGACCCACGTGACATAAAAAGGGCGCTAACACCAGTATGCATATTCATATCACATATTTATATACAAGAGCTATTTATAATAAGGCACTTATATCAATGTACGCTACAATATACTATTACATATATATATATTTATACCTGTGAATACATGAAATACATGTACCCTATTACATCACAAAAAATCAATATTTCATGGAGAAAATGACAGTCACTATTTCTGTGAAATTAATAATATTTAAAAATCTATATTAAAAAAACTAATCAGTCAATTGTCAATATTATTAGATACTGCACTGGATAGATATCTAGGGCAACTTTTCACATCGCCTTGTGGCTCTGTGACATCTGGTTTACCCCCTGCCGAGTGTCAACCTCCTGGAGCATATTTTGCAATAGGTTGACCTTGACCTGACCTACTTTCCTAAAATTAGGTCACTTGATATAGAATTATTGTGTGACCTCACCTGTGGAAGGATTTGTCAAAATGTTGAAAATTCTAGGAGATATTGCATTTGAAATTTGCAAAAATTTCACTTTAAAAGGCTCTGTGACCTTGAAAATTAGGTCAAGGTCAAAAAAATTGGGTGGACCGGAATAACTTTTCATAGGCTATCAGTATGAATTTTTTCAGAATTTTAGAAAGAACTTTTTTGACGAAAAAATAAGAAGAAGAAGAAGAAGAAGAAGAAGAAGAATACCAAAAACAATAGTATTCCCCTATGGGGAATCCTAATAACTGGCTGAAGCCAGTGGCGGAGGATTCCCCTGCAAAATAGCATTAGGGGTGGAATGACCTTGAAGAAAAAGGTCAATTACAAGGCCATGTGCTAAATCTGATCCCATATCTTGAAAGAGCATATGTGGATTAGGGGAGGTGGGTCAACAATACATCAGTTATCGGTAAAATTCATATTTACACAATGAGCTACACCTACTTCAACTTGTCAACTTTGTCCTAATTCTTACCAAACGTAACGTACGTAGGGGCCTACACGTACACGTACCCGGTAACAGAATTAGGGCACTCTGCCCTAAATCTTGAACGAAATACCAAAAACTGAGCGCCAATAACTTACCGTCCATATCCAGAGTACCACCAGTTTCAGTCCATGACCTCACACGTTTAATATCACTGTGAGAATGTGTGTTTGTTTATCTAAGTTGCACCACCACTAGTAAACAATATGGATAAGAGACCGCTCCCGAACACAGGAATCAAATGTCCGCGCATGTGCGATAAGCGTATATAAACGTGTTACAATACTTGAAGGTGCAATAATTTGCTTAATTTGCAGTCAAAAGGTACAAAGGTGCACCAAAAGAGACCTTTGAGTTGTGAGTGATCACAGTGCCGTCTCTAGGGTCTTTGTTAACGTTGTTAACGCAATGGCACATTTTTAAAACTTAAAAGTAACAAAACTGAGAATATGGGGGGTAATTTTAAATAAAAAGGGTGTTAAGAGGCAGTATTTAGCCCGTTGACATATTTTATTTCCTCCAGTTTTTATATTTCTCAAAATCATCTGTGACACCGTCTATATCGATCCTAAATGTGACAAAATCGATACAGTGTGCATGATTTATGGTTTTCAGTTGTAAGGTTACCGGCGTTAAGAAAGGCAGTGCACTTTTGAAAACAGTTTCATAAAAGAATAATCAAACGCCGATCAGCTGATTAAGCGGGTTATGTCAACATTTCCAAGAAGTCGTAACTATAAACTGACTTGCGTGTATTGACATGGCATAAATAATAAATGGATAGAAACTGAAACGCTGGGGATTTTTTTGTTTACGCCAAGAACAAATCAATACACCGTTGCTTCGTTGTTAGCTATATAATGGTCTTTTATACATACGGGAATTTTTTTGAGTGTAAGCTCGATTATCATGCCATCTTTAGGGCTCTATTGTAACTAAATAATATTATTAACAGGATCACACATAGTCACAAAAACAGAGTTTGAATTTAAGTAAAAATGCGTTAAGAAGTGGTATTTAGTCTGTGAAAGCGTATAGTTTCGTCAAGATTTCTCTGTCTCACTATCAACACCTGGCACCGTCTATCTCCGGACGATTATGTGCATTAAGTCAACATTTCCAAAAAGACGTAAAAAGAAACTGACTTGCGTGTGTTGACATGGCATAGATATTAAACGAATGGAAACATGCAGGACCGAGGATTTTTTTTTTTTTTTTTTTTTTTTTTTGTTTACTCTAAGAAGTATTAATCGTCACACTGCTGTTTCGTTGTCAGCTATAATGGAAATTCCCATAAGAAACTTTTCTACACACGGGTATTTTTTTTTATTGTGAGCGCAATCATCACGCCATCTTTAGGGCCCTACTGTAACTAAACAATATCATTAATGCAACAAGACACAGAGTTTGCATATGAGTAAAAAATGTGATAAGAGGTGGTACTTAGTCTGCTAACGTGTTTAGTTTCGTCAACTTTTTAAAAAATTTCCTCGCTATCAACCTCTGACACCGTCTATATCCAAACGTTTATGTGGGCTATGTCAAGATTTTCAAGAAGAAGTGACTAGAAACAGCTTTATGATATTGCTGTGTTTTTTTACTTCCCTAGCAAAAAAGTGTCACCCCTAACGCAATGCGTATACAGTGTATCAAGTGATACAGAAAATCATGTTAAACCAACGTCTGAAAGGGATTTTTTCACAAAAAAAAATAATTCTACCACCAACGATAAACTAACCGTAGTAAAAAATCAAAACCACATTTTAGTAAATGAGCTAAAATGTTCTTGGTAGTTGGATCTTAAATGAAAATTGTAAAACGCAAACCGAAATAATTTCATACCGTTAGCTTACGGCCAACCTGGGCGTAGACCTTCATCAGACTGATGTGAGATGTTGATACTCACTGACCACTAGGTGGTATAGCGACCAGGACCCTCTTATAAATGTCAACTGTGAGCCAACGGATACAGTTAAAAAAGCTAGTGATTCTTCCTTATTGTAAAGGAATTTCAGAGAAAGTGTACTCACATATATAGTTAACCCACGCCTGTCTAAACTCAGACAGTGATTGTGGGGAGGGGCAAGGAAATGTAAGTATATACCTGTGTACAGGCAAGGTTAAAAGAAGAAGAACTAAATGCACATGTTTTTAATGCCTTATGGAAAGGAGAAGGGGGAGAAGGGGGTACCGCCGGAGTAATTTTCAGCCAATTTTGACCATCATTAGATCTTGCTGTATCGAGGTGCCTTTGGCAACCACTTATCTTCTGACCACAAGCGTTTAAAATTCACTTACCTTCCCAATATGAATAACAGTGACACCTGGACAGAACATTTGGATTGTTTTAATTGGTTTTATTATACAGCCACCATTTTGCTCCAAATTGTTGTATTTATTTGGCAAAATTAATTGCCCAGTACTAACTACCACATATTATATACAGCATACTAAACATAACATCAGTGTTATACATGTATATACTACAATTTTAAATATTTAGTATTCAAATACACAATCAGTACAAGTGGGGAATAAGTTTACAAGCATACAAACGTTAATTCTTTGCAGATGCAAATTATTTGCTTCTTTTGTCCTAACAGCCTATGTTGACCATACATTACAGTACATTCTGATCATTATAGTATTGTCAACTTACTCGGCACTGTCCAGTAGAAATATGAAAATCAATATTCAAGGAATCAAAATTCCAACCAAACAGAAGCATATGCTTTCAAAAATTTACAGTCACAGAAACGGAAATTAAAATTTGCAAGTCCAAAAAACCAAATAATACTGCAAGTGATCTCTTTGCAAATTGCACTCAACCTGAATTTCCAAGCACCTGTTCTTATTACGTCAAGCTTTTCAGTCCAACCTCAAACTGTTCATCCGATAAAACTGAAAACGGAACATAAAGATACGATATTAAAGTCTTATGTCAAACATTATTCTGCATTTAGGTAACATATTTTGGATTATTATTATTATTATTATTATTATTATTATTATTATTATACAGTAATAGAGCCCATAACTGATACGCATTATTTAAAGTTTGTCATCTGGACTAAAGACGAAAATAATGAATAAATATTATTATTTTTTATTAGCCAATATTTAACTGACAAGGAAATGAAGCAGAATGTATCTTGTATTACAGATATATACAGTATAACCCTACATGAAACACTCCTCACCAAGTCTCTGAATTTGAAAGTCTTCATTAGTGTCTTTACAGTGATCCAACATTGTTGCAAAATTTATACTGCGTCTGCAATATAAAATGTCGGTTATTGTCTTTTTGTTGAATTAAAATATGCCTTTTTTCCTAAGGAAAAATTTCGTACAAATTCAGATTTTAAAAGATTTAAATAGTAGCTTCAACTGGCAAAACCTGTGTACAACAAGATCCTCAACTGTGCAAAATGTCCTACTGAATTGGCCAACAAAATTTCTCTCAGTGGTTAATCAGGGACTGGTCTAGGATTATTTGAAGGGGCGTCCGCCGATGCAAAGCCCCCCCCCCCCCCCCCCCCCCCCTTGTCGTGGGGTTCGGGGTTCGCTACCCTGAGCTTCAGAGATAACTTGACACTAACCTCTTCACTATAGCCTCTCTTCATCGTGTCAAGTTACTTCTGACGAAAATAGTTTGGCCTAGTTTATATAAGCCAATCGAATCCAAGTTTCAAAAATTTTGCATAACCTTACACAAAGAAAGCATGGCGTCTCCTACGAGTGACTACGTAAAATAATGTGTTAAGTTATCTCTTGATTCTTTGCAAAATATGAGTATATCGGAATTGAAACCAGAGCAGTGTGAGGCCCTGCATCATTATCTACTGAGGGAATGTATTTTGCGTGCGGCCCACAGGTTACGGCAAGTCCCTGATGTTCAGCCTTTGATTGGTCCGGATTTTAACAAAGCGCGCTTTGGCTCGTTCGCGTTCAGTGGCTAGATCGTTCAATGAGTCATTGAGGGCGGGCTTTAAATTCGATTGGCGGGCGGTGGGGGCAATCGAATGTGGTCAGAGGTAACTTGACACGATGAAGATAGGCTATAGTGAAGAGGTTAGTGTCGAGTTATCTCTGAAGCTCAGGGTGGGGTTCTCTGAAAGAGGACGAAAAGTTTTGGTAATATAGATGGCGAACGGTGCTTGTTACGGTTTAGAACTATTGAGGGGGCCATTGGTGTGATTTTTTCTTTCAGAAATGGAAGGGGGGTCAGGATCCCCTGACACCCCCCCCCCCCTCTAAATTCGCGACTTATATTAATAACCAGGCCCGATGTTGGTAGTCGTTTATTGTCATACCGTTATCTTACCTCAGTCCCATGAACTCCACCTCGACAGTGCCCCGGATGTTATCCTGGTACGCATGCTCCAAACACATGTTGACGTCACTGGGGTACATCACCCACTCCATGTAACGTAACCATTGCCACACCACGTGCTCTCCTATAAGATTGTGAAAACACCAGCATTATCAGTGAACATTGGGGGGTAAGACAGTGCACGGTGATAAAAATGATTCAGCATGATAAAATTAATGCTACTCCACGTACAGCCAATTCACTAGAATTCACTGCTTATATATGTACCAGCTCCAGACCCCCAAATGGACAGCTTAATCCCCAGATCAGAACCTCATTAAAAATGTGTGTGATATTCTGGGGGATTGATGAGTATTGTAGCGCTTGCGGAGTGATGGTGTTCCACATACGGTGCACAGATAGCATGGAATCATTTTTGTTTGAAGGTTTACCCCTCAGTCATCGATCCATAAGATGGACCTCCAGCATTTCCTGCGACACAAGTCTGGGTCTGGTAGTATCATAGCATGAGACAAAGCAAAGCACAGATTTCGGAGGGAATGAAAATTATTTTAAACGTCAATTTTAGGACTTACCGTCCATACTAGAATTGCCGACCAGTGTAGCTTCAGGGATCTTAATTTTCAAGTCCGGAAAATAATGAACGGAAAAAAATTACAAGGCCGGGGATTTTTTTTACGGCAAGAAGTACAAAAGTCGTAAACACTGCAGGTGTAGTCATCACAACGTTCTTTGTTGTAGCTGAAATGGGCTTTGTAGTTGAGACTTTAATACAAATGGGGATTTTTTTTGAGTGTGAGCGTAATCATTACGCCATCTTTAGGGTGTCGCTGTAACTACACAAAACTGTTAACGCGATCACACCTTTTTGTAAAAAAGGACTATAATTTTAAAACGAGTGTATCCATTATAGTAAGAAATAATTAAAGAGGTAGTTGTTTATAAATGAAAATTATCAAGCACATGTTGATCCTCACTGACCGCTAGGTGGTATAGCGGCCAGGACCCTCTTCTGCTCACATCAGTACGCAGTATGTTGAAGGCCAGGAGATAAGAGGCGTCTGAATTTTAACACCAGTTTGGCATCGACCAAGCTGTTAGTAGTATATTAGTGATTAAAAAACCAGCTGTTTAACTGGGTTATTTCAACATTTCCAAGAAGTCATACTGGTGACGTGCAGCTGACTTGCATGTATTGATAAATGCCATTTATAATACACTGTATAGTGACCTCTTGGTCGGGGATTTTTTTGTTTACGCCAACAAGTGCAAATAAATGGTCACGCGCTGCCTTATACAGGGTTCATTACGCCATCTTTAGGGTCTCAGTGTAACTACACAAAATTGTTAGCGCGATAACACCCATTATATGAGCTACGTAAAAGCCCCGTGGACTTTGTAGATTTTGTGTACAAAGCGTATTAGCAGCATATACATGTACATGTATAATTTATTGATCAGCAGCACTGTGTTTTAGGCTCTGCGTGCTTTTATTGTCCATTACTCGTTGTTAATGTTGCCACACCAACCAGAAATAAACTACTACTACATGTATATTTGCCGAGCAGATATATACTGCATAAGCAAGTTAAAGCTGTAGACAAATTTAGCACAGGAAAGGAAAAGATACATGTACTTGTTTTTTAAAATAATACGTGTGTTATACTGATTTTTGGCAAGAAGAAGAGGGAGAAGAGGGTACCGCCGGAGTAATTTAAGGTTCACGTTGGCCGCCTTGTCCCATTTTTCGGAAATTTTGTCCATCATTAGATGTTGCTGCTGTATCAAAGAGCCTTTGGCAACCACTTCTCTTCTGACGGAAAACGATCGAAGTTCACTCACCATCCCAGTGGGACACCAAAACAGTAAATTTGTACTTATTTTATTGGATTTATTATACAAGCATCATTTTGCGATATTTATTTGGCAAAATGAATTGCCCAGTACTAAATACTACACATTATATACAGCACACTAAACATAACATGCCAATTTAAAATCTTTAGTGTTCAAATACACAATCAAAACAAGTGGTAAGTAAGTTTACAAGCAAACGGACATTAATGCTTTGCAAGTGCAAAATGATTTGTTTCAAAACTTCTCCTTTTGTCGCAATTACAACAGTCTATGTTGACCACATAAGAATATATTCAGAGCATGAAAGTATATTGTCAACTTACTATGCAATGTCCAGTAGAAATATGAAAATCTATACTCCAGGTATCAAAATTCCAACAAATCGAAAACTTTACAGTTACAGGAATTGAAATGGGAAATTCAAAAAATCAAAAAATGCTGCAAGTGATCTCTTTTCAAATTGCACTCAACCTTGATTTTCTAGCACCTGTTCTAATTATGTCAAGCTTTCCAGTGCAACCTCAAACTGTTCATCTGATAAAACTGAAAACAGAACATAAAGATACAATATAAAAGTCAGATAATAAACTGTACATCTATAATTCTCTTATGTCAAACCTTATTATGCATTTAGGCAACACATTTTGGATTATTATTATTATTATTATTATTATTATTATACAGTAACAGAGACCATAATCGATACGCATTATTTGAAGTTTGTCATCTGGACTAAAGACTAAAATAATGAATAAATATTATTATTTTTTATTAGCCAACATTTGACTGACAAGGAAATGAAGCAGAATGTATCTTGCATTACAGATATACACAATATAACACTGCGTGAAACACTCCTCACCAAGTCTCTGAATTTGGAAGTCTTCATTAGTGTCTTTACAGTGATCAAACATTGTTGCAAAATTTATACTGCGTCTGCAATATAAAATGTCGGTTATTGTGTTTTCGTTGAATTAAAATGCCTTTTTCCCATGAAACGACTTATACAAATACACTTTTAAAGAGATTCAAGTACTAGATTCAACTGTCACTACATCAAGATAATCCTCAACTGTGCAAAATGTCCTACTGAATTAGCCAACAAAATGTCCTACTGAATAAGCCAACAAAATTTCTCTCAATGGTTAATCAGGGACTGGTCCAGGATTATTTGAAGGGGGCGTCCACCGATGCAAAACCGACCCCCCTCCCTTTGCGTGGGGTTCAGGGCCCGCCGAAGGGGCACGAAAATGTTTGGCATTGTAGAGGGCGAACGGTGATATGGTTTAGAACTATGATTCAACTATTCAAAATTCTTATTTAAAGAGGGGGCCATTGGTGTGATTTTTTTTTCTTTCAGAAATGGAAAAGGGGGGCCAGGATCCCCCTGACCCCCCTAAATCCGCCACTGTTAATAAACCGGCCCGATGTTGATAGTTGTATACTGTCATATGGTTATCTCACCTTAGTCCCATGAACTCCACCTCAACAGTGCCCCGGATGTTATCCTGGTACGCATGCTCCAAACGCATGTTGACGTCACTTGGGTACATCACCCACTCCATATTACGTAACCATTGCCACACCACGTGCTCTCCTTCTGTAGATTGTGAAAACACCAGCATTAACAGTGATAGCATTGTTGGCCGTCTTCTGGGTCTTCCGGAAGACGGTCAGATTTTCAAGTTTACATTGACGAGTATCTATTTTTTCTGTTGGAAGACAGTCAAAATTGGAGGATGAATCAACAAAGATAATTTGGAAGACTTTCAGTAGATACCTCTGAATCCGCCCCTGTATAACCTGCTTTGGGGAGCATAATAATAATAATAATAATAATAATAATAATAATAATAATATGATAGTTGTACATTTGTACTAGTATATACAAAGTAAAATACTGCTTATGTTAGCCTTCAGAAGATATTTTCGTTCACTTATTCAGGCACGAGAATTGTAATCAATATTTACTATTGTATTATATTATAAAGTTAAATTAAGAATATAGTGTATATTTTGTTTTCCAAAATCATTAATAGACAAAAATCAACATTTTACGGGTGCTATACAATTTGAGGACCATACCTTTAAACTGAATTCCCGTAGCCCCTTCGGCAGGGTTCGGGGTGGAGTTAGGGGTTGCCTCCTCATCCCTGACCAAAATAATTAACTCAAGTAGCTTGAGAATATACATGTACTTGTTAGCAACATATCAATTCTTAACAAACTTGGCAATTTGCAAAATGGTCTAATACACATGGCCTGTATTGACAAAAAAGAAAGGGAAAAAACTTACACTATCTCCAGGTCAAAGCATCCGTCAAACCCATATCTGTAGTCGTATCCCTGCCTAGTCGGCCACATTACCTAATTTTGAATGAAACGTCTGTCTTAACAGTAATCTTTATAGAATGTTTTATGTGTACCGCACAGCTAAGCACAATTCTGCATGGAAAGCTAGTTAAATAGGTCAACGTATAAATTAACATAAAATATCGCAACACTAACTAAATTTAAACGCAAATGATATTCTTTTAAAAGTTTTCTATAAGTTCATTATCTACGTTTAATCTATGCAATTTACTCTTAAAATAGGGTTTCAGAAATAAACCATCACCATTTGAACTTTATTTGTATCAACTGCTATTTGGATATCAGTTCCCAAGGGCAAAGTAAAAGGTGCTTACATTGACCAGTCCATTTTCTTGAACTCGAAACACTACACCAACGTTTCCCTTGCCGCCATCTTGGTCTTGCCACTTCCAATCCGGACCTAAGAAAATTAAACAGTCACGTATGATTGGTTCGCTGTCCTCTAATAGTATTACTATAGTGACGAAGACGAATTAGAGCATCCAAGCGTTTATTCACCGACTGATTTTTTATAGAAATTCACAAGCAGTTTTAGTCTATTTCTCCACACTGATCACGCATTTACTTGTTTTCGTTTCATTGTATTTTGCGTAATATATAAGCAGTAATATTCCATTCTCATGTTGCATTCCACTATTCAAGACTTCCTTATTACCTAATTTCTTGACTTGATTTCAATTAAGAAAATTTAAATATTATCTTAATTTATCGTACTTAGATCATATAAAAATTCAGTTAACATGTGTCATGCACGAGCTGGAAACTTACAATTTGATTGTGAAATTAAACAATCAAATAAAGCTTAATGTGACTTTGACATTTTTCCAACTTTTCCCTACTCAAAAGATAAAGGTTTTACGCTTTGTGACTCTTCAGAAATTCTCTTACCTATTTGATTTCTCTTAATTATAACTTGTAAATAGGGAAAGCTTAAGCTATTAACTTTTCAACAATATCACACGTGGCCAAAACAAATGAAAATCTTCTTTATGTCTATTAAAAATCCCACAATTCAAACACTGGACCAAGACTGATTGTATCAAAACAATCTGGCATCAGAATCATTTATTGCTGTTACATTTACCTCGTACAACTTTGACACCAACAGCTATCAACTCGTCTGCCTTCAGCTTTCGTGGCTCATTCACTTGAAATATGTCATATTTATCTTCTTCTCCAAAACGATAATTTCTGGTCTTGCCATTAACGTCCCAGTTAACAAGGACCCATTCTGCAAATACGCATTCAATATGACTGCCACCAATATTAGTTTCAATTACACAGCAGGCATATATGTCTCATGTTTTATTTCGGAAGCTGGGTATTCATTGGGTCAAACTCAGGGAAAGAGATTAAATCAATTAATTTTATTGGCATGCTCGTATGAATAACATTGAAAATTCGTTTTACAATATAATTATGCTTGTACAAAAAGAAAGTAATGCCTGTGCAAAACGAAAGTAAAAGTTAATGTGAATTTGACCAAACAGAAATGAAAAATAAATACACGCATCATTTGTGACTTTATGTTACAAGAACGCATGACTCCTTGCAAGTATGACCAAGAAAGACTAAACAAAAGTGAAAATAAATTTAAAGAGTAGTTTCACTTGCTTCGTTTTCCATATCCGACCACGGTGCCCGGTCCACCGCCATCTTGGTTCTCCCACTTCCAGTCGGGGCCTCTCCGGACCCTTGTTCCTATTGGGAGATGAGCCTGTACTTCCGGGTCACTCTCCCTGCTGTCGTCATCTTTGTCGTTCTCCTGCAGTTCCAACATCATGTCGAACATTTCTTTCTGGAATGTTAATGAAAGAGAACCGCTATGAAGTCCAAGCGAAAAAAAATAATAATAATAAGGAAAATTGTATGTTTAGTTACTGATGTTTTACACTAACATTATTAAGATACTTTAAAGTACCGGGTACATCTCTAAAAAATGTTGTTTTTTTTTTCAGATCCGTTGTGACAGGAATGGTATTCCTAGAAATGGAAGTCCGAGGTCCCATATGACTAGTACAGGTTAGGGTTAGTTGGGGTATTGGGGTTAGTATATGGGCGAATGTAGAAAATAATTTGAAACGGACTACGATTCCTGGCGGACTTCTATTCCTGTCACACCATTAAGCTTAGGCCTATTCAGAGAGTTCCAAAGCAAATAAATCCTCCAAAGAACACTGCATCATTAAGGCAAAAACAGGATGATGTGATACCATATCAAATTCACTCATGTCGGCCTCCATGATCTCGGCGCCTTTGGTGGCCTTCATCCAGTATTCAAATGTTTTCACGTCCTGACCCACCAGCCTCTTCATGTCGTCTGTACCTGAGAGGGCAATACAAGATAACATATATATATATATATATATATAGAGAGAGAGAGAGAGAGAGAGAGAGAGAGAGAGAGAGTTATCCATGTTTTATTGCATTTGGTAATTTACACGTGGGAACGTACTCCATATAGGCCCTAGGCTACTACTAAGGGTGCTTTCCCAGAGATTTAGATCGACCTAGCTCCCTGGGGGTTCACGCTAAATTGCAGTCAGCCGAGTGGGCACCATAGTTAATTACCCCCTTACAGCTTTTAGTAGGCGGGACAGACGCTTAAGCCGGCCAAGCTCACAGTAATCTAGTGAGACTCCCCACAGGGATAGATCGATCTAAAAATCTATGGAAATGGGATGTAAGCCTAGGTGTAGAACATACATAGGCCTATGTTTGCACATGTACTGGTTCATGTTTCCATGTATATATTCTAATTATAAACTATGTGTATAAACATTATTTCTATGATGTGTTTGTTGCAATGATAAAGCTGGCCTACATTTAACGTGCGCGTACAACGTAGCACAACGTAAAGCATTTCCGTTAGAAAAACATCATTAATAACAAATTTTGTTCTGCAAAATATGAATGAGACGAACAAAGGCACTGGTGGCAGTAAGTGAAAGATAAGATAGTCGTCTTACCTTTAAATGGAGCAGCAAATCGGCACACCCATACCTAAATAAAAAAAGTATCTACGTGCTTGCAATAGGGTAAAATGCGGTGTAAAAACAAAATAGGTCTATTATTCTATTATGTAAGGGCTCATAGGCCTACTAGATGTTATAATCTGAGCATAATCTGTCCATTATTACACAGCTGGCTTCTTTTTCTTTAAAAATGAGCGAAACGTTTAAAGGCAAACCTTTTAAGGGAGACGTCAAAACAGATTCTTGGCAACAAATGATTCATAAATTAAAATAAAGATATATAGGGCCTAACTTACTCAAATAAGTGGAAAACTAACTTGATGAAAGCGTGAATAAAAGAATGAATAGATGAATGAAAACGAACTGCCAAGTGCGCTTGTTAACATAACCACTTGCGTTTTACCTTTCTTTTGTAGAACCCGCCAAGTTTCCGCCATGTGACGTCATCGTCAGCTGAAAGCAGCACACCGTTCCCAATCTTAACGACGGATGTCAGGAAATTCTAAAATTATAAAATTCTTCTCACAATTATAAATCAAAAGAAACTATCTATTTCAATGTCTACAGTTATATTTCACGCACACGATGTCGAAGAGAGGTGCATCTCTCAATAATGTATTCATCAGCCTACATGTATGTCTAAGTCTAATAAAATCTACATAGATGTTTTCAGGTTTAAGAGCGTTTATTTTCAAGAAACTGAGAGAGAGAGAGAGAGAGAGAGAGCGAGAGAGAGAAAGAGAGAGAGAGAGAAGTTCACCGTGTCAATCTTCCCCCCACAAGCAATGAAAGTGGTAGCAGCTTTATTATGGCGGTCTGTATCATCAGCGTACATCTGAAGGGCCGTCGCTGTCTTATATTTCGCCTGAAACAAAATGACGGAGAATACATATCGGCCAAAATGTTATTTAACAGGTTAATAATTGATTAATGTTCACGGTTAATTCACTCAGAGTGTCAGCTAGGGCAGCTGAAATAAACCTCTTTCTGATATGTCGGGGTGCAGTCCATGGGATCCATCTTAACCCTCAAGAGACCGAGTGGGGTCATTTACGACCCCAGCTATATGATATAATGTGCCATCTCTTTATTTTTTATTCAAATTTTCTTTCCTTGCATGAGTTTGTCAGTCTACTAATCCTACACACTTTCACAGTTTTTTGTATGGATCAACTAATTAGTGTGGCGTATACATCACAAACTCTTGTGGGGTCATTTATGACCCCAAAGAGAAGCATTGGTTTTTAAATATTAGTTTTTAAATTTTATTCAAATGTTTTGCCCACGCAACACTGACAAGGAAATGCCACATGCATGTGCTTCATGCAACCAGCCAGTGTGCTCAAAACATAGGCACAGATAAGTGGTTTGTGAAGATTAAGCTTGAAATGTTACTAATAGTGCATCGCTGAATCTAATTTCAGTGGCTTTGTTGGAACTTGTTCTCATAACCGGGTCTCTCATTTTGACGGTTACAATTTTCGGGTATTTTGGAAAACTAAATAATTCTGGCGATATCATATTATACATATATTATCAAATTGTTTGTGTGGGTTATGTTTTATACACAGATGTGGAAGTAACATACATGTTGGTTGATTGAATGTGTTCTGAGTAGTGACTTCCTTACCAGCATTAGGGTATTCCCTACTCAGCAAGTCAGCGAATTATTCTCATTGAAGTTAGCAGGATGCTATCTCAACATAAGTCAAAATATTTTTACTCAAAGTAATTTTGTAATGTTCTTTTTTCATTTAGTGTGGCAAATAAAAAGAGGAATAATTCTGCAAGTGGAAACTGACAAGGACTGTCTAAATACCGGTGTAATGTTGTTCTTAAAATCTGTGCTTTGTTATTTCATGTAATATAAGTATTATTACCAAATACTTTTTACATTAGATCATTATAAAATACTTGTCTTAAATCCTGGGAGTAGTATAGGTGTGATAAACCCTCAACAGCCTTTTATAATAAGGATCCCTGTACAGAGCACAATGGGGTCATAGATGACCCCACTTGGTCATTTCAGGCAGTAAAATAGCTTGGTCTCTTGAGGGTTAAACTGGGAAAGGTGAAGGGGCAAAAATCTGCTGGGGCACATGCGCACGCACACATAACAGGGTATACAGTTTGTTTCTCATGGCGCATATTTTCACAAATATGACACTTTTTAACAAAAAAAATTGACATTCTGTTCGCCGGAAGAAGCCCGCCGCACTCACCGTGGTGGACCCAAATGGTACATCTTCCGCCCCGACGTCGTTCTCATCACTAGGGTGACCGTCTGTAAACACCAAGATACGGGCCGAAACCTTCCTCCCGGATACCACCAACTGACCAGCTGACCAAGGAGATAGAACACATATTTCATAATAAAGAAGGGACGTATTGTGAGGAGCGATGACCACGTTATGACTGTGGTTGTGACGCCAGTTTCACCATATTAACGTCGTCAAAATGACGGTAGTCGTTTAATTAAACTTAATTAAATTTAATTCAAATCCAGTTAAATATCTGGCTAAATCTTGAATTAAACTTACCGGATATATAATTTTCATCTATACAGTGTAGATCTTAATCAAGAGCAAAAATACAATGTTTACAAACAGTCAACTCATAGAAAATGGGACACCGAGCTCGTATATTAAATCCTTAATTACTGGTTTCTCTATCTAAAAGGTAATACTCACAGTTTCTCTGAATTTCCCGCTGTGCCTCTAATATCCCGGGGACAAGAGGTGACATTCCTTGGGGTTGGATATTTTCTGGAAAAAACCAACAGACGCATTCTAAGTGATATGCTATGGTTGCTATGGTAAGACGGGGTAAGTATCATAATGGTAGAAAATCGGTTGTCGAATAATTTATCTAAAGGAATCCTACTTTGACAAAAATCAACATGTGCCTTTGTAAAACAAATAAGATGTTTCACTAACAACTGACTGCACTGCACTCTTGTCAAAAAGTTTTGCCAAAGACTTCACGTCTATCAATAATGAGGTCAAATAATCATCTATAGTATCATTGGTTTGATGAACTTAAGAATGAAAAAAGTCACACATGAAAGCAAACATACACTCTCTCCCTCGCACACACATGCACGCACACACAAACACACACACAGAGAGAGAGAGAGAGAGAGAGAGAGAGAGGAGGGTAAGATGTACCCAATGCACGTCTTATCTGGTAGTAATCAGTGGTAAGAGGCACTACAGTCGCCGCAATTTCTCCCCCAAATGTCACCAAAGCCACGTCCTCTTCAAACTCGTAGATGTTGTTTGCATATTCCATGTCTGAGAACAGAAAATTATAACTAGCATCACACATATATCTGATGCAAATAAACAGAAATGAAAAATTATACAGAATCCAATCTAACCAATTTTACACAATGCTCAACAAATTAAATGAAATTGTTTATAGAGTCGCCAGTTAATTATATAAATTTCATCTTTATTAAAAGGGGAAATCCATGTTCATGTAATGGTTTCCAAACTGACATATTTCTTAGCAAAACACGTAACGCTTGGTTTCATGTCTTACCAAATCTACCGGTACCTTTCGTGAAGTGAGGCAAGTAAAATCAACTGTACAAAAAAAGAAAAAATTCGCCAACTGGGACTGACAATGGACCAGTTCTTAATATTTCCAACTTTCGAGAAAGTTCCAAAATCTTTAATTAAATTAAAACTTCAAAATAAGTGCTAAATTTCACTTTTAAATTTTGGTACTAGTATTATTCTAAGTTTTCGGAATTGCCCCTGTTATACTGCATGCATAATCTGATCTTGGTTAATCTTTCAAGACAAGGCTGGCATCATGTACCGTCCAGCATCTGGTTAATCCCTCTCTTCAGTCGAGTGAAGGGCTCTCCCTGCATACTGCCAGAGACGTCCACACACAACACAGTGTCCAGACCGCTTGTCTTCCTCTTACTCCATCCTGGGGGACGACACAATAAATGAATAAATAAATAAATGTGTGGGTGTGTGTGGTTACAAAAAGTGGACGCGTTTCGTTCATTAGACTACAGTCATTTTTCGTCAACAATTAGACTAGTTAAATCTTCTCTTGCCGTCCAACCCTCCATCCTCTCTCTCTCTCTCTCTCTCACACAAACACACACACACACACACACACACACACTTACTTCCCGTTCTTGGATTAGTTATTGGTTTCGATACACTGGGCGGCGGCGTTTCTTTCTGCTTATCGTCCGTGTTCGGAATTGTCTGTGCTTTTGTTGTTTGTTCTAACGTCTGCTCGAGGGGCAGTCCAGGCTCGGTCTCGAAGTGATCTTCATTTAGAATTGGGTCGGCAGCACTAGCTTTTTTTGAAGGAACACCATATCCTTCCGCACCGTTTGGTTTGATGTTTTCACTTTGATGTCCACCAGATTTACAAAATAACCTGTTAGTTAACCGCTCTAAATCAACTATGAGATTTTGTTTTTCAATGTATTGAGGGAGGTCATCAAAAAACTTTTGCCAAGACTCCAAATCCTCTAATAACTTGGCTTTTTCTGATTCAAGCGTTTTAATTTTAGCAGTTGCATTTTTCAATTGTTCATTTGCCTTCTCAAGATGTCGCGTTTTTCTCCCCAGCTCTAACGCCATACATCTTTGGCCCGCGGTCACTTTAAATTTTCCTACATCCTCGGCTAGAACCTCAAATGCTAATGTTGTTAGCTCTGCCTCCTCAACACTTTGTTGAAGTTTTTCAACCTTCTCCATCTCTGCTTCTAGTTGTGACCTGAGCGTTTGTACAGTAGTTCCTTCAGTCTGTTCTCCAAGAGCGTTGGTAAGTTTCACAACTTCACTTTGCAGTGCCGCGATTTCATGCTCCTTTTCTTGCATTGCTCCAGCACTTCGGTTGCACCTTTGGCGAAGATCGTTCAACTCCATTTCCTTCTGTAGAATTTTACCATTGGTTTCTCCGAGGACATTAGAAAGGCGTTCGAACTCGCCATCCCTTCGTATCCGCTCATGTTTATTATTTTCAATTTCCTGATTGCAATCATCGAGTTGTTTCTGCAGGGAAGCAACTTGCTTCTCCCTAGCCTGCAAGTATCTCTCTATCCGTTCGCGCTTGAGTTCATCTAAGTTTTTATTTTCATTACGAAAAGCATGCATTTTTGTCACAACATCAAAACGCCCATCCTCAAACGCCCAAAGAGAAACGTCTTTTGATGTGGGGACGTTTGAAGGTAAGGCACGGTTGGAATCCAATAATGCCGCCACTTTGAGGGCGGAAGGGGGGTTATCTTTCCGTGGACCGTGGTCGACAAAGTCGTCTCTACAGCCGTCTAAGAATTTACCTGTGGGGAAATTAAAGTATGATCAATTCATTTAAATACTACATATAATGCAACAAAAGTTACCAAGCATATATATTTGAAATATAAAATATTCTTTTAAAAAGATAACATTTTATCACAGTATTCATTATGATACAATGACAAAATGAGTCACGGAATAAACCTTGGTTCACAAAGACTGTCAAATTCATTGTCTCCGATTTAAGATCTTGCTGCTGGAATTATCACATAAATTAGTAAAAGAAGAAATGCTTACCCCCTAAAAGCGTTCGTCCCTTCAGGTACTCTGCCCACGTCATAGGCGTAGTTATGTCCAGTGTCAACCTAAGCCCGGGAACAAGATGGCGGATATCGTCTGTCAGCAGGATCGACTCCAAATGTCTTTTCAACGGGGAGTCCCGCCCACGTGACCACTGCCAGAACGCGTCCAGTTGGTCCAAGTCCCCAAACTTCAGGTCAAAGATGAGACTTCCCTGGGAAATGGAATCAACTTGCAGGGGAGTTGTTAACCTGGCCAAAGAATAGGCGACCTCCTTCTGTCTCGTCTGGTCGTTCAGGATGTTGCTCTGAAGCACAGATTCCGCCGTGGCCAGCTGCCTTTGTACAGTGTCGCTATGAGGCCCTTGCACCTCGGTGGTAGGACGTACTTCCAATTGCCCGTAGACATAACCTAGGATGGAAATACATCCATGTAATTAGTCTTGCTATGTCTACAATCACCTTTAAGAAATATAATCCAGATGGCATGACCTATGATCTTATTTTCCTAACGAACATTTATGTTGGTTTTAGCAAATCATTAATGAGTTTGACATTTAGGTTAGATTCTATATCCCTAGTCCCGGGGAGGTAAGAAGAAGAAGAAGAAGAAGAAGAAGGAGAAGAAGAAAAAAAAAGAAGCATGTTTGGCGTACTTTTCTTTCCCTCCAGTGCCTCGACAATGAAACCGCTTCCCGTCTTGGTGAGTGCTCGTTTAAGAGACGCAAACGCGCGTGCACCTCGCTTACGTAATATTTGTATCAAAAAATGTGTGTTTTTCTCGAGGTTTGATTTTTTACTCTCAAGGACTTCGCGGTCCGACTCCACTAGAACAGCGTCTTCGTACAAGTAGGGATACAGTGGCGACATCCGTAAGTTCTCAACAAGAAACACAAAGTTATTCTGTATAATATCCCTTTGCCACTGTGTCATGGAACCTGGAAAGAAATAGATGTCGCTACAATCAAGGAACAAGACAGCATATTTTGATGTAATATACCAGAGAAAGGTTTATTAGGGAACCGTGATGCCATTGCTACATTTAAAACCAGGCGGTGAATGTCACACAAATGAGGTGGAAAAAGATAAGCAGAAGTACAATCTAACAAATTCTAAAATGAATCCAATTTATTAAATGTCCCAAAAACTTTATTTTGTTTCTTTTATATGAGACCATGAAATGATTATGTAACCTAGTTTCGTATTCAGCTATCACAACTGCTATCTTTATCACTAAGCATATCACATCATTTCGTGGAACACTGGCTAATACACAATACATCAATACAAGGGATCACCAGATAAACCAGCAGTCTTAGGGCTCATTTCTAATGAAACTATTGTTTTACATAGATCGACCCTAGTCCAAGGGGACTCTTGCTAAACGCAATCAGATTAGAGCTCATCACGCCTCCTTATGAGTAGAATACAGAAACGCTGGTTAGTATTTGAGTACGTGGAAAACAAGAGGAGGCGAGTTAATCTGTTTATCTGATTTGAATTCGGGCTTGGGTCGATCTACGTAGAACGACAGTTTCTTTGTGAATGGGCCCTTATGCTATCTCGAATGATCCACACTGGGATTT
The DNA here is from genome assembly GCF_051362555.1 of Lingula anatina. Taxonomy (NCBI): domain Eukaryota; kingdom Metazoa; phylum Brachiopoda; class Lingulata; order Lingulida; family Lingulidae; genus Lingula; species Lingula anatina. Next base: position 673,086 of record NC_141773.1, read on the forward strand.
CCAACAGAAAGAACAGCTAGAACACACACGTAGAAGCTGGTGGGAAGTATTCTTTATTTCACAAAAGATTCAAGCTGTTGATTCCAGAAATTCTGTTCACATGTTCTAACCTGATTGTTCCTCAAGGGGTGTCTCGTCAACAGGTGGCGCCAGCGTGGTTGGAGCTGGGTTCAACTGTTGGTTGCTTTCAACGGGAACTCTTGAATAAAAAATAGGTTCCATGAAATCCACTACTTAATTTACCCTCGATCTTACAATCAATATAGCCCAATTTCTTTTCTGTATGACTTTCGAACAATGTTTGAATAAAGGAAAATGTCGATAATTGGTTATCTCATAGCTAGTCCGAGAATCAAATATGACGACCCACTACAAAGCTTGCCGTCTAATCCACTAATTGACACTGAATAGATTCCCTGTGGGGAATTATTCAAGTGGGTTAGCCATCTTTGACCCTCGGACTAGTTAGTCCCCTATTCTGTATGGGCCCTATGGTGAATGCTTATAGAGGGGAAACAACAACTGGTAGTTCTTTAATGGTCTTTGATATGACCGGACCATAGGCATCGAGCCCCCCACCCCCTCCTTAAACAGAGGGCTCGCAAGCATGCATTACGTCTTTCTCTAGTAATATCCCATATTTGGTCTTTGTTTGTGTTAATACCTTACAGGTGATACATTTAAAGTCAGCATAACATGATCGTCTGGTGCTCTTTATTTGATGCATTTGCTTGTTCCTGTTAGCCAAACCAAGTCATTTCAAACGAAAGGTAGATTAAACAATCAGATAAAAAAAATTCCAATGCTTACGATGAGACCCCGGAGACTTGTACCCGGTCTACTGGCGTAGCTGGATCATCACTCCGTCTACTAGATGGCGCTGTGGTTTTTAAGGACGTTTCTTCCCCTAAATTCTCATCCCCACTCGCAGTTGCTGTTGCCGACTTTAATAAGATGAAACAATCCACTTAATAATCAACTTAATCAACTATTTTTAGCAAATGTCCATATGTAATGTTGGGGATTAAACCGTCGTGAAATTTAAGCATAAATATAAGCTATTTGCTTTTTTCATAATGGCATGTTGTATTTTTTAAAAGTAAACATAAACGCGATATTCTGTTGATTTATTAACCCAAAAAAAAAACTCCCTATACGTGGTAATTAAAACCCCCAAAATCCATTCATATATCTTCATGTATTCATTCATATCTCTTGAATATATATAAAAATCACCGATTTACCGAGTAATTGGGTAACACGTCTGGATTTGGGGCAGTTAGCTCGGTGTCAGATAGCTTTGATTCATCGGTGGATATCTGTTGCCCAAACTGGGGTTTCATCACCTCAGCTACAACAAAAGTGAAAAGGATGATGTCAAAGGAAAGTGCAACCACACGGCAGTGACGCACCCACCTTGTGTAATAATTTCAGTACTAATTCATAGTCTATAAATTTTTAATTTGTTTTTTCTTTCATATTGAAGAATTACTGAAGTATAAAACAAGAAAATCTGAGCGTGGCTAAAGTAAATCAAAGAGACTTTTTTGTGGTTTGACCCTCATAAATACATGTAATCATACGTATAACCAATTTATATTGGTAGCTTAATACAAATGTTCAATGGCAGTCCAAATTATAGTATAATTAACTGTGTATTTCTTCTGAAACAACAAAAAAGAAATAAAAAGAAAATATGACTTAATTTATTAATTACATAATTAATACATAAATAAATAACAGCTTTTTTTTCTAAAATCCGATGCTATTTTATTTCCCCTGGACTGATCAGGTTTACCTCTGCCTCCGATGGAATCCAACATATCAGAGCGTGTTGAGGCGAGGGATTCGCACTGCTCAATGTCGAACGCTTGCCATCCGTTTATAACCAGAGCCATAGACGCCAGTTTGTCCTCGTGCTCCTGAAGCCTGGACAGAACGCTTTTGTCGAGGGACGCCCCGGCTGACGCCTGGAGAGCCGCGTCTATCTTTTCGTCCATTGCCTTCATTGCTTCACCCAGATGTTTGATCTGTTGCATGGTTTCGGATAGTTCATTAAATTTTCCCGTCACCGTAGTATTGAGAAGTTTTATGTCGTTCCTCAGGTCGCTGATGTCATATCCCTGGTACTGACCCTGGAAATAAAACAAAATTTAAAAAAAATGCATTAAGACATATCATAAGTACTGTATTCATTTGTAATAATGGAAAGTAGAAGTATTAATAGAATATTCACCTTTGTCAATATTATGTTAGACAACAAAATGTGATAATTTTTATCATTTTTCATTAATTAATTAATCTGTTTATTTATTTATTTATCATTTGTTTATTTATTTATTCAATCAAGTCAATTCAATTTAATTTCAATTTAAGTCAATCTATCATTAATTCCTTTAAGAAATTAATGCAATTAATGGATGATAATCATCACTAAATAGGTGAATGATTGCCCTCTGCCTTGACTTCTGACCTCTAGGTTGACCTCTGACCTTTGTGCTTATCTCATTTACTCACCTCATATCCATAGTAACCAAAGTCGCCTTGGTAACCGGCAAATCCCTGGTAGTCGATATTAGGACCAAAAGGCATAGCTTGCACATTGCCCTCCTGACCATACTGATAGTAACCCTGGGGCGGTACTGGTGGGTAACCTATGTGGGTTGTGTTGGGATCTACAGGAAACTGTCAAAATATTAATAAATTAATTAACACCCATAAATAAATAAATAAATAAATAAATAAATAAATAAATAAATAAATAACGGTGAGTTAACATGTATTTCTTACAAGCAAGTTGAATCAATTAAAATGTTAGTCCCTATAATATCAATTGAGAACGTTACCCCTGGTAGGTTTTAACGCTAGGTCCTGTTAATTGTCAAAATAATTCTCGTCTTTAAAAACGTTGACAAACAAATAATTTTGTCAGGCTAAATGGTGTGGTACCACGGTGATATGCCTCCCCCACCCTCCCCCCACCGCTGACCCCACTACAATAGTGGATATTTATTTAGGAAAAAAAATTTTTTCTCCTCGTCCCTCCCCCCCCCTACCCCCAATCTACCTATACAAACATTACACATCACTCTAAGCTACACTTTAATCGTTATCAATAAAGTTTTAACGATATCGACCTGTTGTTCAGGCGCCCGGTCGCCGCGACCTCTTCTTCCCTCCATAGCGAACAACAGCGCCTCCTTTTGGCAGTTCAATTAAGTTCCTGAATCAACAAAAAAGGCACATAAGTAAAATCTGAAGTCTTACATTCACTCGTCACTTATCTAAATCTCCTAGCGTCTTTAGTAAATGTATGGGCTTTCAACGAACCGGAATAAGTTCAGATACCAGAACCTTACTAGTTTTCCAACCTTACTTGTGAAACTATGTTAGTTTAGGCCTACTATATATAGCCTTTAAGGGTTTAGAGTGGTGAATTTAGAGGGGGGTCAGGGCCCGCGAAAAAAAATTCTGGTCCCCTCTTGAAATTACATTTTTGACTAGCTTAATCATAGTTTTAACCGTACCAAATGGCACCGTTCGCCCTCTAAATTACGTAAGATTTTCGCGGGCCCTGAACCCCAGTGGCGTGGGGGGGGGGGGTCGACTTTCCATCTGCAGACCCCCCTTCAAATAATCCAGGATCTTCCCCTGGTCTACGAAACAACTACAGTGGGTAGGCCTATCCCCCCCCCCCAAAAAAAATAAATAAATAAATAAATAAATAAATAAAAATGATTTTAATTCATTCATTAGTAGGCTACATAAAAAGATAGACAAAAATAAACCGAAACACATTTAAGCAAGGAATTGAGTTTTCACTTCTGGACCGTGCACGTCTAACAACTACCGTAACTTGTAACACATCCGACAGCGTTCTACGAGCCGTTAACCTTGACATGTACATATACGTTCTACATCGCTAGGCCTACGGAAGTAGATTAATTAGCATATAATTTCCCCACAGATGGAAGCTAGTGTGCAGTAATGCCTAATCAACCCAAAATAAAGTCTTATTATAGCTCTTCCTGGTGAGTACTGAGAGACCTACCTCTAAAGTTACAGCTTAATATGTTCAACCATTTTGTTTCACTTTGTCACAAATGCGGACTAGTATATATCGGCATTGGGGAATTTTCGTGTTTTTAATACGCATGCGCGCGTCTAAAAATAGTACGGTTTTCCCGTCCGTGGTCAGCAGATCAAAAGAAGAAACAAAACATCCTCTAGCTGCGCCATTCTGTGACAGAAGTGTGATTAAAATAAAGTGTCGAACCCTTCTTGAATGACAAATTGCAGATCGTAAGGTGAGTCTGTTTATCGAACTCAACTATATAGGCCTACACAATTCACTATGTCAGCATACGGCGAAACTGACGTCCAATGTTTTTACTTTCGCTTCATGCACTATACATCCATGATACGTGTGTAGGGTGGCGTAACAGATAAAGACAACTCCTAGCTAGGTCAAAACAACGGGCCGAGACTGGAAAAATCCGAGGGAATAACAACGCATATCATCTAAAATCTACCACTGATGTTTTTGAAATTATAATGATAATATTTTTTAATGAGCAGCGATATGTTTTACATTTAAAGGCATTCTAACTATACAAACAGTATTATAAAGCACACATTATAGCCTAAGGAGATACAGGATAATGGATAGGCCTAGGACTATTCATGTTTTATTTAAGAAAGTACTTGTACTTAAATGTGCTGTAACAGGCCTTGGCCTATAGTATAAATAGGCCTATAACACGTACCAGTAGCCTACATGTTTACTGAGGCAGTTGACACAGAAATAGAGCAATACAAACCCTCACATAGCCGCAAGTACTGCAGCTGTGACTGTGAAAGTGGCTGTGGCTGTGAAGTTTGCCGTGTATCGGTTTAGTCACTAGATTTCCTACATGTAGATGTCAATTAAGTGAGGGATGTCCTATAGTTTTACTTCTTTTTCCTCCGCCTCCGCCTCCCCCCCCCCCCCCTCCCCTGCATTCGCCTTTCCCAGATAAATTTAGCCAAATACTTCACGTATAAAATTTTGACATTTTGTCATTATAAAAGAATATCATGGCAAAATATCGCAAAACAAAGTGATCAAATTTTAAAAGGTCGGGACGACCTGGATCAAAGTCCAACCATTATCCGTGTAACGCTAACAAGTTTTTAAGTCATAAAGCAGGTTTTTAAAAAATAATTTTATATTAAATATTGTTAACCCTAACTCTAACCCTATTATTTAATATTATTATATGTTTACAAAGTGTGCGCGAAGAAAAAACCTGATCAATTTTACCGTAACCAGATATTATATATTCAGTGTCAATGCGTAATTCACCCTGTTATTTAGACAAGGAATGTATAAAACAGAATTACTAGTATATATTTCCCTATATAGGCCCGGCCGGTGACCTAAGGCACGGAGTACCAGTATAAAGACAACTCAGAGCACAGGGGGATAGGCTATCAGTGCAGAAATGAGCAACCGCAGCGCGTCCCCCTCAAATAACAGTGACAGTCCTAAGCCCCCTTGGGCGAAACAGGTGAGTGCAGTTTACTGACGTGGAGTCTTAGGCAATAGTGGCATCACTAGATTTAACGTGCCGTAATAAGGCACTGGTGGGTATAAGTATAAATAACCCCCCCCCCCCCCCCAAAAAAAAAAAAAATAATAAAAATAATAAAAATAAAAACTACCTTTACTAATTAAAGGGATAGAAATTGCTTTTTTTGGCCAAAAAATGGATTTTCCAGGGGTAATGGACAATTTTCTCATACTTACCAATGTTTAATAAATTCATTCCGACATTCAAAGTTAGTCCCTTTTTTTTCTAAAGAGTTTGGTTTATAGTAATATTCTCTTAAGAGATTATTCCAAAATGTGGCCATCAGTGGAGGTCACATGATGTGATGGCAGGCACAAATTCCAGAATAATCGCGTTAACTGCCGTTTTGGTTTTAAAATATAATTTATTATATTTCTGTGGTGTTTGTATTTATTCACTTTTATTACTATAATATTATTCTGTTTTATAACTATTTTAAAATGTCAGTTTAATATAAGCTTTATTGTAATAATGAACTGGTGGATAGAGTGTGTGTGAGTGTGTGTCTGTGTGTGTGTGTGTGTACGTGTGCATATGTGTGAGTGTGTGTATGTATGTGGCTGTATATGTGCGCGTGCGCGCATGTGTGTGAGTGCTTGTCTGCTTGCTTGTATGATTGTGTGCGTGTGTGTACACACGCATGTGTGTTCATGTGTGCGTGTATGTGTGTTTGTGTTGTCAAAAAAAAAAAGGGGGGGAGGAGAGAGGTTCCTCTCATCCGGTCACGCATAACTTACATTTTCATAAGTGGACGAAATAGAGCAAAAATAAGAACAAAAAACAAGAATTTGCTGCTATTTTTTTTCAATATAAAAATATCATAGGTTATTACCAATTTTTCATTCACCCCTTGTACTATTTTACTTAAAATCAAAATTCAAAATTTACTGACTAAAATTGCTTTGAATAACTTCATTTGGTCGGGTCACGTAATGTTCTGCACTGGTTTGCTATTTTGTCTCTTTTAAATGAATGTTGAAATCCTAACAAAGTCATCGCACTGCGCCTCCCCCCCCCCCCCCCCCCACACACACACACGCACACGCACACACACACTGGCCTGGCCTTCGAATATTCCATGAGAGAGCCATGAAAAATTAGAGGGGGGGCATATCGCGCATAATTTTCATTTCATTGTAGGTTTTTTAAGCACGTAATGTATATATTACGTATCTTATCTACTTTTTATACTTATTCAAGTTCACAAATATATCATATACCGAGTGATACTTAAGCATACAGTTCTTAATCCAAATGGCATATAATATTAAACGTCTATTTATTTAGTAGGCCGCTTATCTAGTAATTTCTCTAATCTTTTCCCATGCCTTTGGCTCTATTCCCATAGATTTTAGATCGATCCATCCCCGCGGGTAGTCTCACTAGATTACTTTCAGATAATCCCACTTTAATGTCCGTCCCACCTACTACAAGCTGTAAGGGGGTAATTAACTTTCGTGTCCGCCCGGCTGACAGCTATTTATCGTAAACCCCCAGGGAGTTAGGTCGATCTAAAGTAGGTCGATCTAATCTATGGAAATGGGGTGTTTGTGTTAACTTGATGATATCATTGTAGATGGGGTGTCTGCCCAACTCTGTACAGCTTATATTGTAGCTTGTTAATCTTCCTGGCGCCATTTGCACGTTAATAAAGATGGATATTTATGTATGGTATAAAGTAATCTTTTGTTTTAAACTCTTAGGACCGCACTTCATACTTGCAAGTGATGATTTGATTTAATTACAAAAAGTATCATTATCAGTTTCATATATTTTAATTGGTTTTAGTTTTGAGGGGAAAAGTGTTTTTAGTTTCAGGTTTCCCCCTTCTTTTTATCACGCGGTTGTGAAAAAGATTAATGTTTAAATAAAAGGGAAAAGAGAAAGAAAGTTTGCTTCTAGTGTCAATATTCTGTGGTTTATCACCAATTTTCTATTAACCGCACGTTGTATTTTACGGTATAGATAAAGTACGAGGCGCTGAGCTTTACGAGAAATAGAGCAGGTAATTGGCGAGGCGAAGCCGAGACAATTATCTGCTCTATTTCTCGTAAAGCGCATCGCCGAGTGCTTTATCTGGCTTAAAGCACGAGTAATTATCCCTGTGCACTGGTGCGTGGAATGCATTCGTGGATGACGTAACTTTACACGAAATAAAGCACGGCGCGACCTATTGTCTTTTGACAGGAGAGTGCTTTAATGAACCTTACTGAATAAAAAAATCAAATATTAATTTTAATTTTCAATGATAAGCTACTGAAGCATAGAATTGCTTTGAAAGAATTAACGTGGAAAAGTCATTATCTTTGAAAGTTTGTATAATTTTCGCGTGTAAATACAGAAACCTGTAAAGAGTCATAGTTTTTTGTCCCCTCCCTCCCTCCCCACACGCGCACATATACAGTAAAGACACACACGCAGAAAACATGTACACACGCACGCACACATACACATACCCCCTCCCCCCTCCTACCCCCTCCCCTCGTGCTCGACCCACCTTTTACAAATTTTTATCAAATCCCATTATCTATTTTCATTGCCAGTTGGACAAGGTGCGGAGAGAGGTTCTACAGCAGACAGTGAGCGTGGGGGATTTCCTCAACCTCACCGAACGCGTGGCTACTATTGAGACCACATTACACAGAATTGAGGCTACTTTAACGCAAATTGAGGAGCAAAATGCAGCTTCCGAAGGTAGTGGCATTTTTTATATTAAATGCTTTATAATTGCTAGACCATCGGCTTTTTACTTACGCAGAATATTTTTTATTTATGGCATGTTATTTCATCTCTTCAGTTGCATTCATGAAAACGTGATGATATATTCTCAGTCATATTTTTATATTATGTGCCTGTTCGTTTTAGATGTAGCAGTACCACCAAACAGCGAAGTTCTCGTGTGTCAGACAAAACCTATCGAAAGTGAAAGTGACACCAGTTTGATAGACCTCGTAAAAAGTAATCGCAGCCAGAACCCTACTGTAGACGACATATTTTCTATGTCAGAGTCCTATAGCGACTTGGGGTCTATTCCCGTACTAGTAGCTCCAGTCATCAATGAGAAAATGCTCCTGGATTTCTCAGACGATACTTCAAAAACAGAGGTTTGTGTTTTTAGCTTCATATTATGATAATCAGGAGCACGGAATTAGGTATGTAAAGTGATAATGATAAACGACATTTTAATTGTCCCTGCATGGCATTTACATGGACAGTCTGTGTCATTTGACACTAGCACAAGGTATTTGTACACATAAAATGACACCAGGCTAGTAAAAAAAGGTTAAGTTTAATATGTAACACCAGCCTACTTTACATCCTGATTGCCTAAATATCCAGTAGCTTTTTACAAAGGTACTTACAACTTAACAGTATACATGGTGCATGCACTCTTGTATATATCTGTTAACAGGAAGGGTTTACATGCACATATATGTATATTTGACGGCAATTCGTCTATAGCACTGTGTCAGTTTACAGAGCTGTATTTGTCTTGTAGAGCGACCATTTGGTAAACTCTGCTGAACAGGATGGTCAACCAAGAATCCCGGTTATAACCACAACAACACAGCTATATGGAGAATGGGATCCACTGAGGAATCAGAACTTGTATGTGTACATATCACAATATTGTATACGCCACCCCCACTGTTTTTTAATATGGTCAATATCTATCATACTGGTAGATGTTACATATCACCTGTAGTTCGTATCATAATGATGAGCATGATTTGTGTCAATCAAAAAGGTGACGTATTTTTGAGGGTATTTACTTTTCATTATTTGTATTGTTTCAGAGAATTTTTTATTTGTATGAAATGACATGATATATATGAGAAACAACAATTTTTCTATCCCAAATTATTGGGGAATATTACTGTGAACTTGTTTGTATAAATATAGAAATTATGTTACTAAATCACTGATTTCAGTGAGTCTGGGCGAGAACAGAAGGTTACAGAGATGTCGAGAGGAACACAGACTGAGATTTTGAAACCCAAAGGTAAGTTGTGTCTGGTAGCAGCTTTTGATATACTGTAGTATCAGACGAAAATCCATGCATCATTTATCATTTGAAACTAATGAAAAAATTAATAATTCCTGTTCAAACTATGGACTTGTTATGATATCCAGGAAACTATCTATTTCTCCTATGCATTGCTTGTATTCCAGATCATTTCTTTAACTTAAAATAATTTAAATCAAATTTTGATCAATCTCCCCCTTTCCTTTGTAACTTGTATTTCAAAATTGTAAATTCTATTAAACATAAATGAATTTTGGGCTAAATATTTTACTCATTATTATTATTATTATTAAGGAAATGATCAGGAAGAATCAAACATCTGTTTCAGTTAATGAACAAAGCGCAAATCCTGAGACACCTATGTCGACGCCAGTATTAACCCCCATAGTAGCTATCAGCAGCGGCACCAAAGCTCTTTTTGAGCAGTACCGCTATCCCTTGGCGGCGGTGGACCTCAACCTCTTAGCGTCCTGTTTAGTGAAGGCTGGGGTGTTCTCAGCCTGGGAGGGCCAGCGTGTCCAGTCTGTCCAGTCGATGTCGGAGAAAGCCCGCTGTGTGCTATCCGTGTTGCATTATGTCGGGGACCGTGCTGTGGGTGCCTTGAGGAAAGGACTGGCCGACATTGGGGAAACTGACCTCGCTCAGCTGCTGAAGAAAAGAAAAGGTATTTGTATTTGTTAAGAACACTTGCTTATTTTTCTTTTTCTTTTTCTTTTTCAAATATTGGATTTAATTTTACTTTAAAGCATCTGTATGAAACCTGCAAAGACATTAAAGCATGCAATTGTTACTCAATAATTTATTTTAATTTTCAAGATAAAATTGACATGATTTAGCAGTATTCTTTATCATTTATTACATATTTTGTCGTATTTTACAGCACCCCCAACAGTCCAGGTATCATTTTCTCTGAGCTTCACAGCAGACAGTTACAGTCCTGGGGACGCCAAGAGACTGAAAGAAGCAGGTGGCGTTTTGCAGGCCAAATGGAAAGACGCCTCCTGGCGGACCTCTGTCACCAAGACTTTCCGAATGGCTGGGTACCAAATCAAGTCCATGGACGCCAACAGCATGACGCTGTCCTTGCAGTTCCACAAATTGTCACTGCTGGATAGTTTTTGGGGAGCCCTTAGGAGTGCCCACCCCACTTCACTCACACCGACTCTTGGGAAGATCGTAGTTGATAAGGACGTAAAGGAGGTCGTGAAGGATATGGAGCTAGCTGTTTGTATCCATAGTGGTTTGACAGTGGAGCAATACTTCAAGACGAGGAGGGATTTCATGTTCAGCAGTAAGTCGTCTTGTCTGGTATCAATCACAGTCGCATTTGTGTTAGTATGCTACATAGTGGTCTTATTATTTCCATTTCCTTGATATATGTCAGGATATTGCAATAATAAAATACAAAACAATCTTTCAGTTCTTTAGGCAACAGCAAATTCGAAGTTAAGCACGTGTGACATGTGCTTGATTGTTTATGTTTTGAAAACAAGAAAGAATTGCATACAATTATAATTTACAATTGCTAATCGTGGAGGAGGTTAAAAAGGGTGTGTGTAAAAGGTTTGCAACAAGCAGAATAAATATCAATGCATGCGTATGTGGTTGATTACTTTACAGAACTCTGTACAAAAGATGACTCCCAGGGGATCTCTAGACCAAAGAAACACAGACACGCGGATCATTCAGCCATAAGTGCCCTTGACCTTTGCGTAAATACAAACCAGTTCAGCCAGCTGACAGCAGATACTGAGTCTCCCTTTGAGTCCGTATTTCGCGCGTATTCAATCCAGAAAAACAAGGACAAAAAGCTGAAGCAGACTCTAGGGGACATGAGGAGACAGATTCTGCAGTGCGGGGATGAAAAAGAGCGTTTACAAGAAGACATAGCCAACTACAGGGATTGTATCGTGCCCGGCCTGGAGAACGACAAAAGACAGCTTGAGACGGATATCGCTGACATGGAACTGGAGCTTCAGGTAGGACTTAGTTGTATAGAGCAGGCGCGAATTGTCTGAAGCGCATGTGCGTATTGTCACAAGGAATTTTTTTAAAAAATTCGTTCACATGCTGCCTTTCGTCCATTTTACGTCAATTTTTCACCAGGCACCAAGTTCATGTTACACATACAATGTAAACACTAAATGGAACAATGGTCCTTTTCTAGATCATAAATGTACATTGCATTCCTTAAATTTGTTCTGGTTATTTTAAGATCATTTAAAGACACAAATTTAAATTCGGAGCGCAAGTTTTGGTTATTTCAAACTTCTTTAATCAGTTTTTTGTTTTTATTGACTTCAAGGAAAAAGACAACGAGGTTCAGAAATGGAAGAGATTAGTGGATGTGGACAAAGAGATTCTAATTAAAGAGAAAGACAAAGAAGTGGACGATGTTTTGGCTGAGTTGCGGGGCAAAGAAAAGGAAAACACTCAACTCCTCGCAGATGCAGAAACAGCAAGAATAAAAACCGAGAGTTTGAACGAACAGTTAGCTGAACTGGAAGCCATATTGGCTACAAAAGAAAAAGCGATGCGCGGGATGAAGAAACAACTGGAAGAACTAAAAAATTCTGGAGAAGGACAATCAAAGGGAGTAACAGCGGCAGCTCTACCAGCTGCTATTTCTCCCATCAATGTGTCTCGCGCGAATGGCCATTTTGCTGTTCCTAAGCAACCACCACACCAGTCTAAGCCACAGATCCAAAAACACGCGAGATTCCGAGAGAGTCAAAACGTCGTCATTGAAAACAGTGACGAGTTTTATGAGAGTTACCACGAAGACGAGCCCCTGGGGACAGGTGGTGTGGAACCTCCGGCCGAGAAACGAAGGAGTAACGTGGCTCAGATAGACTTGAGAAGGGGTCTGCGCACCATGGCACAAACGATGGCACCGAGTTTTGCAACTGGTAAGTTCATTTCCTCATTTTTGTGACGACATGAGGCCAGCTCCATCCTTACTTAACACTGAAAACCTTTAGTTGTAAATGTACATGTATAGTGATTTCAGTATATTTCATGTGTAGCCAATATGCATGTACATATAGGTTGGCTATTTATTTTGATGTACTAAATGATTCCATAGGCATATTGCATTTGATTAAAGAAATAATGTAATAGCTAGGAAATAAGTATATGTAGTTATTAGATGTTATGGAACGAAATCAAGGGATAAGTTTACGTACTTGGATGTAGTTGGGGTGTATATATGCCTTGCGGTTACCTTGGTTTAAACAATGTTTATTGCATCATGTATAGGCCTTGGGTCCGGTTCAGTGGAGTATACAAAGCCGAGATACCATGCAGGTCCACTACCTGTTGGATCGCGCGTGCGCAGAGGACCTGACTGGAAATGGGGCAACCAAGATGGCGAGGGTCTTGGCACTGTCGTAAAAGATGACAATGTTGGTATGTACGGACCAGATACGTATACGTTATTGTAAAGGTTACATTTTAAAAGTAACATTTCGTGAGCATTGCAAAACCATAATGAGAAACTTCTATTTCTTGTACACTAACGCGCGGAATGTGAAAGAACAAACCAGCCGTACGACATTTTGTTACAAATGTTCATGTACATGTAATTACCCCACAAATATGTGTATTTTCTTCAGGGTTGCTGTCTGTGCAGTGGGATCATAACGACGAGGTGAACATCTACAGGTATGGGGTAGAGGCGGCCTATGACATCCTGGCGTCAGACGAGACCAGGGAGCTGCAGCCAGGGGAGACCATTGCTGTTGGAGTGGAAGTACAACTAGGTAGGTACCAGTATCCTGTTGGCCACTGTTTCAAATAGCCTAATACCGAGACCAGTCTTTATGCAAGTTTAACATGAGCAGTTGAGATGTAGATATAGGCCTACACATGCAACGTTCTCAGCGCATCTTTATTCAAAGTCATCTGTATACTAAGAATGCAATCACATTGGATATTTGTCGTCTTTATTCAGAGTCAGTTATATACTTTGAATGCTATCACATTGGCTATCCACTGTCTTTTAATTCAGAGTCCGCTATATAGTTTGAATACAGCCACAGTAGGTATCAATAGTCTTCCCTCTGTTCTGCAGGGCCTGACTGGATGTATGACCCTTACACTGTGGGTGGCCGCCATGCAGTTGGGTATGTCTACCATGTATCTGAAGACGGCTTTGTAAAGGTAAAGAGAAGATTGCATTTTGTGTATAACACATGTTAAATAGAAGACATGTAATGTGTAAAATAGAAGACATGTACATTGTAACACGTTATACAGAAAACATGCTATATGTAACATAAGCTATATAGAAGACATGCATGTAATATGTAACACGTTATATAAAAGACGTTATATATAACACGTGTCCATCTAGTTTCTTGGTGCGTTCAAAATATGCCTACGTGTCAATGTAAAGCTTTTTTATTGTAACCTAAACGGTAAAGAGACTGGCGTCATCGCGGGCGTAGCGGCGCACATTTGTGCTTATTAAAAAACAAAAATGTTTTATTCACTTACTTTTTTATATGAGTCGAACTGCATCAAACCCAATAGCATGCGTGATTGATTTCGCCTAAGCTAGATACTTACCACAAAAAGTTCTTCACTTTATATATAATTAGCTCTTTTTCTAAAATTTTAAAAAATGTTTTTAAATTTATTTTTGCCAGGTTCGCTGGAAGAACGGTCAACGAGTGTTATGTCGTTTTGGCTTTGAAGGAAATTATGACGTATTAGTCAAGTAAGTATAACACAAGTGCAAGGCTTATTACTACTAGCTCCTGGGAAGACCTTAAGTAAACTCTTACGATAATTTTGTATTTCGATGTTACTACTATGTGTTAAGTAAGCCTTATTACAAACAATTCCTAGGAATTTCTAAAATAAACACTTACAAAAATTTTGTATTTCGATGCAACTCCTTTGTCCTTTGTGTTTAGTGCGTTTTTGTAAAGCCCAATTTGCAGAGGCCTTTGATTAAGGTTCACTACACTACATTACAATACAATATACTCACAATTGATTTTGACCAATTAGTTTTGATTTATTTATATGGATTATCATCACCGTATACTACGTTGTTTCTTGATTTTTCAGAGGGCGAAATACTTGATTGATAGAAAAATGCTGGGAATGCGGAAATTGATTTAACTATAAGTTATCACGCCGCTGATCGCTACCGGTTATGAAGGAGACTTCCTCTACACGGAATCCAAGGCAACGCACTTAGCTGTGCAAATGCAATGCAAAATAATATATATGTACAAACATTTTATTTATGCCCCCAATGCTTAGGATTAAGACAAAGGGAACAAATTGTACCAAAACTTTAAATTGGTTGGACCTTGTTTACGTTTAAACTGCGAAAGATGTGACATAAAAAACAGGAAAGAACAAAGATTCATAGAGGAGGTAAAAGTAGCATTTTTTTCTGTATATGACTAAGATTCAAGATGATTATCTAAAAGTCTTGTATGCAAGCCATTTTTAAAATGTAGGCTGACAAAGACGTACCTGTTTGTATCCAGCTTGGCTTCAATCGCCCTTTTCAGAGATGTGTCCAGGCTATCGGGAGTGGTTTTAATGTATACCTTATACACGGATTTGAAAATGTCTAAAAGTCATATTTATATGTTAAAATGTCCTGCGAGGTTTCAGGCTCTTATCTTTTCTAATTCAGGCCTGAAAAACAATGCAAAAAGTCATAAGATGTATCTGATGTTGATTTTTTTTACATCAGAGGGCTCAAGGCCGAAATTGCCGGTGGATATCTCTCCAAAAAGGCGTTCAAAGTTTAAGTAATGTTTTCGTTTTGATACTTTAAAGTGTGAATGGATTGGTCTTGTTTTGATGTATATTAGTATTTATCTTACTAAAATAACATTTTGTTCAATAAAAACCTTTGATCTGTAGGACACGAAAAAAGTACTGACTTGGTGCGATACATAAATGGGCAAAATTTTGTGGTGGCTTTCTTATCAAAGAGGCGGGGTATTTTCTCATCATTTATTTGCCAAAGAAAGGTCACATCGGATATGCCTCACTGCAGTTCACTTTTAACCGTCTCTGCATAAGCAAATACGGAATAACCAATTTATCATTAATAGAAAAAAAACTTACTATTCGATTGCTTTATATTTTTCTGATCATCGAATGATTCAAACTCGGTGCAGAACACAGACAAAGTGATATAACGAACAAAGCAACATTAATGTTTTTATCCTGTAAACGGAAACAGAACAGTTAATTAAGAAGACGGCAGCAACCAATACAACTAGAAAATCACTCCGAGAGCGCAGACCTCCGCCAAGGCAGCGATTTTTTATTATTATTGAACCACCAAAGTTAACCCATTTCCCACCTACCCTGAAAATTTCATCAAAATGGCTCAATAACTTTTTGAGTTATGTTGATGACAAACAGGCAGACAGACAGACAGGGGTGAAAACATGATAGTGATGATGACGATAACATACTAGTATAAAGTGCTTCGTGAAGGTAATTAACATACCGGGTTCTCGTGGCTCAAACCCTATACTGGAGTAAATAGAAATTCTTGGCTACGTTCCCTTCACGTACTAATATATGCAGACAAAGCACGTGCAGCACCGCGTTTTACAGATATAAATAGGGTGACAAACCGGAATGTACTGTTAATAAAAAATGGGCCTAACGAAGCGTCTATATATAACCTTTACCAGTATACACTCAGACAGTAATTAAAACTCACTGCAATGGGTACCTTTAAAGTCCTGGCGTTGACTCTCTGCCTTATGGTTGCTATGGCGTTCGTCCATGGAGGCCCACGTAATGTCTGCAAGACCTGCCGCGGCGGCATACTCCGTAAGTGTACACAGTATATTTTCACAATTAATACAGACGATTTAGGATTCTTTTAAAGCAAAGGAATTTTATAGGATTTAAGAAAGACAAACATTGAACTTGAACACACAAAACGCTACAAAGATACATTCATTTATAGAGCACGCGACAAATCAAAAAATGTTTTTTACAATTCTCACCAGCATGAAATCAATCAGTAGATTAGAACTAATTCATCAATTTGACCAATATGGAACGTTTTTTGATAATTTAGTCTCGCACTCTTTAGTGAATCTCAACCACCACGAAGCTTTTATTTGTAAAGTTAGTCTTTGTTCATGAGCAAGTAGCGATAGGCGGACATTCAACTATTGCTTTACGATGTACACATATAAACATACTAGACGTTAGTGAAGTTTTAAGTAATTTAACTAGAATCATTTGTGTCACTTGAACTCACATCTTTTAACATCCTGGCATTAACTCTCTGCCTGCTCATGCTATGGAGATTGCCCACGGTTGTTTCAAGAACCACTGCAAGACCTGTGGCGGTGGCAAATTCCGTGAGTGTAGACATGACCCAGTCCTGGATCTAACGAGACTGAAGCTCCTGTAACAGAAACTGTAACAGAAAGTAATGGTTAGGGTTAGCCTGGCCTAAGTGGGTCAAAATCTAGGGCGAGGCTTACCTGTACAAACGAATGGGAAGCTCACTCTATCATGGGGGAGGCTCTGCCACGTTACACCGGTTTCACAAAATAAAGTAGGACAGTTCCCTGGCTAAGGTTTTCTTAAAGATTCAAAATGTCGTCATGATGACGATGGTTACTATGACGACGAGGACCTGGGGACGGGCGGTAGGAACCCAGGAGAAAAAAAGGGATAGGTAACTAAATCCCCAATTTACACGATGATGGGTTGCGTTGTTGTTTCGTAATAGTTCAAATATTTATTTGTAGCCTTGTATATAAATGCAGTAGGGGTGACACTTTTTTGGTAGGGGATAATATATTAGTATGCATTACTGTGTGAAGGATAATTTGGATTTCGCATGACTCTTACACTTAGCACCCTGTATGTACAAGTTCTCCGAGTGCCCCCGGCACGTTTAGACTAATTGTGCAAACGAAGCCTGCGCAATACGCGTTCTTCCATTATAAAAAGGGTGACAAACTGTCATAATTATACACCGTAGCTCAAAATACTTCTTACACCCTCGAAGCCTTGGGTTTTCAATAATGTCTATCAAACTCTATATGTTAATATATTGGTTGCTTCCTTCCACGCATTAAATGACCATTTGCCTGTACGCAAGTCAAAGACGTCAGGTATAGCTTGGCTATTAAAGGAAATATTTTCACCTTCATAAAAGATGATTTATTGGAGTAGATGAGATCTGACCTCCACCAAACTATCGCTGAAGCCATAGCAGGACCGACTCGTGTTGGTCTTCCGAACCAGCTGCATTTAACAATATTACAAGAGATCCAGCATTGCCACCTACTGCTTGGCGTTTCAAGGCAAACTGTTATTAGAGTACTTGAACTCCAGAGAAGAGCAGCAACCGACAGTGTAGCCCCTGACAAATCCACAGGTCGACTCCATACCGTTAACACCCATACTCACTGCATCATTATAAAATTACCAAAAGAACTGGCACTAAATCTGCCATTGGCATTGTTACAGAATTACGGGCCAGCATGTCCCGTGGTGAAGTAGACCGTTATCGTGCACGTGGCGGTCACATAACTATTAATATGAACAATATATTGTACTCATTGGTAATTTTAAAAAATTTGTTTGAAATTTTAAACTGACTGCAACTTGCCATGGGAATGTTAAGAGTTTAAGCTTTAATAGAATTTGTATCCAAAAGAGGTCATTTACAGGGACCATATTGAAGACTCTATTAAATACACAGAGGGTGGGCAATATAACCGATATTGTTGCTTCTTTTGTTTGTTTAGTGATTAAAACTTTCCTATCTGCAATGATACAAAGAACTAAACAATGAACAAAAGAAAAGTTGATATTTTGTAACAAAAGTAATAAATGGTTTTAGGTGTAATAGCCATTTTGAGCAACAGTGTATAAACTACATACCACGAAGAGTTCATATGTATTTAACCTTTTACAATTATCACACGGCTATAGTAACACATAACAATGGGTGCCTTTAAAGTCCTGGTATTGATTGTCTGCCTGTTGGTTGCTGTGGCGTTTGTTCATGGAGGTTTCAAAAACCCCTGCAAGGTCTGTCGCGGCGGCATACTTAGTAAGTGTACACATGATCTGGTTTTGCAACTAATACATGGGCTTTTATATTATTTTAAAACATAGAAACTTTATAAGATTGAAAAGAGACACAAAAGCTTGATTTTAAATGATAAATCAAATCACAAGTCATTAGATTTGAAATTATCCATTAATTTGTCAAATATGACCAGACTTATGAAAATTGAGTGTTAGACCTTAAATGTGGGAAGCTTTTCAATACCTTGCACAAGTGGACGTCTCAGTTAATAGGCAGAAATGTACCTAAAACAACGATGTATTCAACATGTTATACAAATAAGATTCAAAACACCGACACGGACAGCTAGAGTCACGATAGAAAACATTGAACTAGTGTCTTACCATGTGAATGTATGAACAAAGCCTACTCGAATATTGTAAAGTTTTAAATAACCCAATCAAGATCGGCTGTGTCACTACACAACTACGTGTACAAGCAATCCCTATCCCATTTCTTCAACATTTGGTGCTGTATCGCCCAGAATGTGTCACTGAAGTCCAATAAAATGACATAATTTCAGAAGTTCCTGGCAGAAGTTAAGGTTGGTATTTCACAGTTCATGTGACAGATAAAAAGAAGAGTAAACTGTAACTGTGCAAGGGAATGCTTATTAATAAAATGAGAGATATATTACAAAGGAAAGTCTAAAACGATAAATTATTTTTGTGAAGCATGTTTTTTAGTGATAACCACAGCTCCTGAACACAATCTTTTGGGACTTTCAGGTTGTAAAAAGTGAGATTTTATTCGATTGTTTTAGACAGTTATTGCAGTCTTAATTTTGGAAGCGTTTATTCCTCTCTATCCTGCCGGTGAATTAAAGGCATATCACAGGTGGCGTTGGTAGGATCCACCAACGGAAGTAAGTGTACAGCCGTTTTAAAACAATTAAGTTATAGTTCCATATTCCAGGATACAGCCACGACTCGTCACCCACCTGCGCTATATCCCCGTGTGAACACGTGAAGTGTAGATACGGATTCAGATGCATGTAAGTTGTCACAATAAAAACAGAAACAACGGCACAATAATTGTGTACGTGTTGGGCATATATCGGGTAGTTGAAAACAATTCCGGTTCTAAATGATACTTTAATACTACAAATGACAATTTCACGGATTTCATTTAGCATTATGGTGTCATAATAATTCATTTATGACAATAGGATTATGTTTCAGTAACACTAATCACTGGAATTAAGACAAAAATAGGTATGACACTTTAAACTATTTTGAAGTCTCTTAAATGATGATCTTCACCCAAACTGCCTCGATTTGCAATTCCGTACCTTTGAAATAAGCCTGACGCACATTTACCACTGTTTTCCTTCCAGTTCTGGTTGCCACTGTGCTCCTATGTGTGTGCGTCTCAGTGCATGCTACTACTATGTGTGGTACAATGGAAAGTGAATTTTACGTTCTTCAGCACATTTCTAAAGGACAGTCGTAACACCGTCCAACAAACTCTAGGATTTTTTTAGTCTTGTCAATTACGAAGAGATTTGCTTCGCCTAGAAAGCCTTCTATCAGATCGTTTTAAGTTTAGATAAATGTCAAGACTTGCCTTCTTTCTTTAAATAATGATTGCATCTGTACTGGTCATCATTGTGCAATTTTTCAAATTAAACAAAACCAATAAAATGAAATTGATCATCTTTTTATATTTTTGTCTGTTCTAACATTAACGCCGCATTTTGCCACCACCACGCATTTTGCACTGGTTGTAAAATACACTTGGTTTCAAAATGCTTCTCTACAGAAGTCAAGACATAAAAACCCATTCCGCTGATGCCTTACATCAAAGAGATAGCTGGGCTGAGTTCTCTTCATTTGACTTACTCGGATTCTTTAACGTGATAAAGAACAACTATTTTCCCATGAACATGATCTAATTTTTTTAAACAATGAAAAGAAGTTTTAAAAAATTAGATCAGTTGCTGACGCGCCATACCGCATTAATTACGGTACGCACGAAAATCGTGCATCATGTTATGTTGGCTACCATCTGCGACATAATACGAGCCAATCCCAGGCACAAACACCATTATTCTTTTTTGTTCATTGTTTCCACTGACATGATAGATCTGTAATGCATTGGTGCAAGGTTGTTTAAAATTGGGTCATTGTAAAAAGGATGGATTCGTATCTGACAAAGGAGACAACCGTCTATTGAAGAATCAGAACCAATTTTCGTTCTTTTTAAGTTGTTACTTTCATATAAAAAGAGTAGAGAAAAGCAAACTGCATTATACTGTACACCTGTTCCCACCAGGGTTTGGAAACATCGCTGTTTCGAATAATTACAAAATAACCATATGAGCTAAGGTAAATATTTTAATCAAATATTGATGGATAATGCACCCACCATTTGTTACTTATATATACACACTGCAGATTTCCCAACTATATGACATAGTTTTTTTAATTATTGACAAACAATTTTCTGAACTATTTTGTTCAAGTTTATTATTATTATTTTGTTTGTTTGTTTGCATTGCAGAAACCCTCAGTATCAAGATTAGTGAAAGTGTTGTAAATACTTCTTCTCGTGCAAAAAAATCGTGGACACCTCTCTGTCTGTTGACAAACAAATATCGCAATGTTTCACAGCAGAAACGGCTTCATTGAGAAACCATATAATTGACTCCTGTATACAGCTACTACAGGGTTGATACCTTATATGGAATATTATTTTTTGGCGAGTAAATTTTCTACAAAATGTTTATTTTCTCTCTCACTATTTTAAATCCGAAACTGAGGTGTCACTCCATGTGTAGCCAGGTGTGTTACCTAATTACCACACAACTGTCAAAACAATTGATGTATGCAGTTGCGTGTTCTGTGGTCAGAAATGTTAGGGGTGGTCTTTTCGGCAATTTCTGCCCTTGTATAAAAACGCATGGGTTTGGTCAATCTTTGGAGTGCATTTCAAGAAGCAACAAAGGGATCGCCCTAAAACTTGACAGGTACTTTAGAGAAGATATGTTTCGACAGTTTAGCAACGCAGATTATTGTGGAATTCTTGCTGTCAGGGAAAATGGTCATAAACGGGCAGCCACTGCCAGGCAATTCAACATTTATCAGGGAACCGTTAGTTAATGCTACAACAGGTGCACCTACTCCAAGACCTCGACCGGGGTGTCCTCGTATTACTTCTCCTTAGACTGCGCCGTGCTGGTCGTACAAAGACAACCAGTGTCCTCCGAAGAGAGTGGCAGAATGTCATTCAAACGCCCGTTTCAAGGCTCCCTCGTGAACAAGAGATTACTGCAAGCCGGTTATTTTGCACGGAGACCAATAGGGAAACCACTGTTAACCGCAGGTCACATACAGTACAGCGTAGTCTGCAATGGGCTGGGGACCACGTGCGTTTGCAGCCAAACCACTGGAATCACGTCGTTTTCAGTGATGAGGCCAGATGTGGAGTTTTAGGGTTGACGGTCAAATCCGTGTCCGCCAGCGTGTGCGAGAAGCATATAACGATGATCGTGTACTGCCTGGGGTGCAAGCGTCTCTGTTTGCGGAGCATTTCATGCCCGTGCCGAGAACCTTAACAACTATCGGGATGCCGTAATATATCATAGCACGATACGTCATTTATTAAAAAATATATTTCAAAATTTATTTATTATTGTAAATAAAATTGCTTCACCATGCAAAGATTCAGTTTAGAAAATGAGGGACACGCTCATGAAGATTTTCAAATGTGTTTCAGTTCGATTCAAACTTGATATTTCAAAATATATAGTTTAGTATTTGTTAATATTGTCGATAAATCATGATGAAAACAAATATCAAACAAACAAAGATTTTAATATTTTCCTAATTCTCTAGCCGTATATATAGGAACAATTACATGTCGTGATTGTTTTCGTTGAAAAACCAAAGGAAATGTTAAATATTTAGGATAAGAAGTAATTCATCAATTTGCAAAAGACGGCAAATCTGTAAATTTCCCGTTTGTTTAACACGAAGCGCCAGGCATTTAATAGTACATACCAACCAGTACTGAGACTGGTCTTTGTCAAATAAGAACGCATTCAGAACAGATCATCAGCGGAATAACTGATCCGCCCAATAAATATGGCCGAGTCCTCTTTAAACAAGCCGCTTCATTGCCTGATGGTCTCCCCGCCTCCACACGCGACATCAGATGTATTGAATCTCGGCCCCGAGGTTTCATTGTTAGGCCCCTACATCGACGGTGCGTGAAGAGGCGGGGAGACAATCAGGGCATTAGCGGCACCGGTTTTAAGTGGGTAGACCATATTCAGTCAGCGGATCTGTTAGCACGCGGATCAAGTTGTTCTGAATGCGCTCTTAGTCTGTGTTGGTGGTTGTAGTTAAAGTGATGCAAAATATTACCTAAGTTTTTATAGCCCACGGTAGAAAAACATTAAACTAGTTTCTTACCATGAGAATGCATAAACAAAGCCTACTCGAGTATTGTGAAGTTTAAAATAACCCAACCAAGATCACCTGTGTCACTTGAACTCGTATCTGTACAGTGTGAAACAATGACTGTCTATAAAGTTCTGGCAGTGGCTCTCTGCCTGCTGGTTGCTATGAATGTTGTTCATGGAGGTTACACCAATCCCTGTAAGACCTGCCGCGGCGGCATACTTGGTGAGTATTGTGGTAGACAGTGGATGTTTTTACAATAGAGATTATCGGTAGGGGATTAAAAGTTCTTTTGGCTATTTTCAAGATAATAACCTCCTTCTTAACCCATGCAGCATTGGAAATGAGCATGGGAAATGAGTGTTCAGCCGTTATAAAACATTTAAGTTATAATAAATTAATAACATAGATGTTATTTTCTAGTATATACCCACGACTCGTCACCCACCTGCGCTATATCCCCGTGCAAACACGTGAAGTGTGGATACGGATTCAGATGCGTGTAAGTTGTCACAATAAAAACAGAAACAACGGCACAATTAATAATAATTGTGTACGTGTTGGGCATATATCGGGTGGATGAAAAACAATTCCAAGTCTAAATTATATTTTCACAAAAACTACAAATGACACAAGCACGGGATTTCATTTAGCGTTAATACTTTATTTGTGGCATGAAATTTATGTTTCAGTTTCAGCATTCACTGGAAAACAGATGATAATTAGTATAACACTTAAAACTTTTTTGAAGTCTCTCAAATGATGATCTTCACCCAAACTGCCACAGCTGGCTCCCTCCATTTGCAATCCCGTGCCTTGGTAATAAGCCTGACATGTATTTCTGTTTTCCTTCCAGATCCGGTTGCCACTGTACTCCTAAGTGTGTGCGTGGCGGTGCATGCTTCAATTATTTCGGGTGGCCAGGAAAGTGAATCAAGTGCACTCCAACACAATTGTAAAGCCCAATTACAACCACTGTTAAGAAACTCTAGGATGTTTTCAGTCTTGCGTAATATGAAGACATTTGCAACGTATGCATAACTGTCTATCAAATCTTTGAATTGTATACCCATAAGTTTAGATAAATGTCAAAACTTGACTTTTTAAAGCAATGATTGCAACTGCATTGGTCATCATTGTTCAATTTTTCAGATAGAAATATCTAGGACATTAAATTGATCATCTAATTATATTTTTGTCTGTGCTACCATAAGTGCCGCATTTTGCAACTGTAACGCATTTTATATTGTAAAATGCACTTGGTTTCAAAATGCGGCTTTGCAAAAGCCAAAACAATTGCGATTCAAAATGATGTGGGTCATTGTGTTTTTTTATCTTTCGCAGAAATAAGAACTGCGCGCAACACACCATTCCGTTTCTACCTTACATCAAATAGATAGTACATGTAGCAGGATGAGTTATCTTCTTTTAAGACTTACTCGGTATCATTGACGTGATCTAGGACAGCAGACAGTGCCTTGCGTTATGAGAACCTTCAAAAACATCCAATATTCTTTAGAAAGATACAATGAATGTTATTTTCCCATATGAATGATAAAAAGAAGTTTAAAAATGAGATCAGGTACTGACGCGGCATAGCGCATAAACTACCGTACGCACGAACATCGTGCATCATGTTATACAATTTTGGCTACCATATGTGACATAATACAAGCCAATCCCGTGTACAAACACCATTATTCTCTTTTGTTCATTGTTTCCACTGACATTTGATTTATCTGTTATGCATTGCTGCAATCTTATTCTGTCATGTTTAAAATTAGGGTCAACTAACTAAAGTGATGCAAATCTAGCTCATTCCATTTGTCAAATGATTTTCAAACTTAATACTCATATTTTTCAAATAACTCATTATGGATATATTTTATCACAATTTAATAATTGCTCTAAAATAAACATTTCATGACAATGGTAAAATAAATATGTGAATGAAAATTGGACAAATGTGTTGATATAAATAAAAAAGATAGCTGCACTTACAGTTTATCCTAATATCAATTAGTATAGTTCATTATTATTATTATTATTATTATTATTATTATTGTTATTAAGTAATTGATAAATTCATTAACCGAAGTAATTGGACGCTTTACATTACTAAGATACGGGACATACGCATGCGCAGCGATGGAACGTGTTTTTGTCGTGAATGTTCTCTTTGAAAAACACGTTAATTCCATGAAAATGATTACACGAAAAATTGTTATGAAAACAACAGGTAAATGCATTTTGAAATATCCCTGTTCTTTATTAACTACCGGGATGTGGTAACATTTTTAAGCACGAAGTGTCATTCATAATTAATTAATATTACTTTATTTAATGTTGTCTTAATTGCTTCATCTTGTGAAGTCACAGTAAGGGAAATGAGAGACACAATTACGGAGAATTTCAGATGGGTTTAATTCGATTCAACCTGATATTTTGAAATATCGTAATTGTTGATAAATATTGTCTACAAATCATAATGAAACAAATTAAACAAATAAAAGGTTTAATATTTTTCTAATTACCTTAGCCGTTAATAACATTATAAGATTCCTGTTTTTACTTAATTCCCGGGAAGCAGTGCGTCAAAGAGTGGAATAACTTGCCTTTATAACTGCGTTGTTTTGAGAGAGATCTTCGTCTGGCCCAACGTGTTAGCTCATAACAGATAGTGAAGAATCCTTGTCGAAGCCTTCCCCAGACAACAAAGAGTTGGACAAGAAGAAACAGAGAACAGAAAGGGCGTGGCGAACAATACAGATATAGATTTTGAAGAATCTATTACACAAAGCCGTAGGTAGGTAGCCTATACATATGAGCTTTTTAATATCAAACAGGTAAATTGTCGTCAGTATTTATTGCACACGTTTAAGTGCGATATATTCTGTAGTGTGACAGTGCCTACTTTTTTACTCCGTTTGGGTAACGTTTAGGTTATGGTATTGACCTTTATACGATCGGTTCATTAGAACACTTTTATATATACTTGATTTTTCGGTTAAAGCATCGTTTAGGAACGGAGTTGAACCAACTTCGGATTTGGCCCAGTGTTAAATAGGCTCCTCATCATCTTGTCTATCTTGATAAAAGTTTTATTATGGTGATAATGTGATCATTTATACCGCAAATTGCAAAGTGTTAGGATGCGTTTTCCAAACGCTAATCAAGCGTTAGGCGTACGTTTAATACGCAAATCAATAGTTACAGATACGTGAATGACGTTACTCGTTCGCCACTATTATGTTACTAATGAGCTACGCAAAGTCAAACTTTATCAGTTATCGTATGAGAAACGTACCTTAACGCCATTTTAAGCATGGTCAAACATTTGTGTATGTATGTATGTATGTATGTATGTATGTATGTAAGCTTGTATGCATGTAAGCAAAATACTGTAGTTCTCACATGAAGCGGCACATTTTTAACCTTTTCAGGCATGGCCTCTTCAAAATGGTGCCTTACCGTAGCCCTGCTGTTCTTGTTGACCGTGACTCGGGTGACCCAGGCGGAAGGGGACAAGCAGGTGAGAACGCTCGGTCAACTTAAAGGAGCACTCCGACGTGCCTACGCCATTATCGAGATGCAAAGCCGACCAAAGTAGGTATCACGCTGTTCTTAAGACTGTTTAGTTAGGGGCACTGAGCAAAAGTATAAACGTCCTAGGCCTACGATATACTTTGAAATTTTATCAGCATTATAGGTTATGTATAAATATAATATTAAATCATTTGAGACTTGATAAACGTTATGCAATAATACTGGTCGAACATAATGTATGTAGTTAGTCCCACAGTAATCTTATGTTAACGAAAGAAGTAGAAGTGTAGAATCTAATCCGATCAAATTGCAGACCGCCGATAAATGTCGTATTCCCTAGTCATTTAAAAATGTGATTTGATTCCCCATTGACTAGTTCCTTTAATTTTTCTCAAATTTTTAAACGTATGGAACACCAGTGTCTTATCATATATTCCAGCTTTTGAGTTACAATCTCGTGAAAATAATTCGCCAGTCTTTTAATAAAATTTTCTAAATCTTATTCACCAGATTTGGAAAGCGGAAAATTTCTTCGTATCCTATCGCTGACGCTGATGACTCGCTTTGCTTAGGCGTGGACAAGAAGGCAATAGCACGCGGCGCTTTGGGAGAGGCTAATTTGGAAGAAGATATGTGAACACACACTGTTTTGAAGGACAATATCCAACGGCTAACGGACTTTCCCACCTAAACGGACCGTGTCCAGTGTCTGCTTCATCTGTGGCTTGCCTTGCGAACTCTCAAGTTGACATTTAGAGTTACACCAATACCCCAATCCCATACCTAGATCGATCTAGCGGGATCGGTCCATCTCCGAGGGGATTCTCGCTAAATTGATTTCAGCTTAATATAGCGGCTTAGAAGTCTGGCACGTCTACTGAAGCTGCTAAGCGATAATTAATTATCCCCTAGCAGTTTCAGTAGGCGTGCCAGACATCAGAGCCGTGTAAGTTGAAAGCAATTTAGCGAGAAACCCCTCGGAGATGGACCGATCCCGCTAGATCGATCTAGGTATGGAAATAGGGTTCAAGAGTACACATTAGATATGCTTGTAAACAGAAGCCATCTTGCAAGCATGCATGATATCTGTTCACAGTAACGAAGAAGTTTTTTGCATTGTTTTATCATCACTTATAATCTCCGAGACAGTTAATATATGCTTTTTTCCCTTATCCTTGCAAATATTGAATGACTCGATAAGTATGCATGTATGAAGAAATTTGTGAATAGGTTTATGAGCCTGACGCATCAGTCTTATTACAAGCGTGTTGATCTTCTTGCTGCCAGGGACAAAAATTTTCAAGCACTTCATGTACACAATTTCATGTAATATCTTTGTTTATTCTTCATAATACGTTGTGTAAAGCGGTAAAGGAAGCTTGTTAATTAATCTGATTAATAAGTAAAGTTCAGTAACCCTTTGTCTTGGTTTGATATTAAAGAGTGCGAGTTCCCACAGACTGTAACTGAGCAGGCAACGAGTGAACATGAAATAATTGAAACTGGTTATTGTTGTCAGCGTTGGGTTTCCTCATAGAATTTACATATTTTGGCCACGAATCTGGAAAGCAGTATTAAGCGCTATCCAACCCATAGGTATACAACGGTGTCCGTATTTCGAGCCTGTTTGTAATTTTTATTAATGGCTAAATTTGCGCGGTCCCGGGCAATCTTCTGCATCCCAATGTATCAACACTTATAGTCCCATTCACTGCCCATAGGGTAATACTAGTACATCCATTTATATGGTGAATGTGCTTCAAACATCGTTTGCGTTCGAATATATTTCATGTTCCGTTTAGAAAACTTGCCCCAATGCAGATATTGTATCGCATCACGATCCATATTTCTCCTTTCCGAGCTAGGGCATCATCCACAATTACTTCACTAAATTTCATAATGAAGGCAAGTCGTGTGTTAGAGATGAATTTTATCTGTTTATTCGTTTTTTTTTTTGTATCAAATTTCTATCAGACTTTTGACAATATGAAAATGTCTACATATCTCTTGGACTACTACTTAATGCCAGCTCTACCTACTGTCCGAAATAGGCACATGTGGCGTCTGACAAGATTGAGAGATCACAAATTTCAGTTTGCGTTATTTTGCGCGTTATTTTGACAAAGTTTAAGGAATAAATAAATGAATGAAACGAAAAATAGGCAATAAGCAAAAAAAATCTATATATATAGGCCTAACATGCGCAAAGGGATATAATACCGTCTGCTGTGCAAGTTCAAGGTTGTCTAGGGTTGATCAACCTGTCAAATTTCCCGCCAGAGGTCTGCACTTTCTTTTTCTTTCTTTTTTTATGGGAAAAGCGAACAAGGGGGTAAAAGCCCAAATCAATGTTAATTATCATCAAGGTGACAGACACACTAGCTCCACTTTCTTGGGTGGTGGCTCATAGATGTGACACATCTCATCACCAAGGTAAATAACGCTCTCCTCTGCCGTGAACTCGCGTTTTAAGATCACGTTTCCAAGGGGTTTAACCGCCATAATTTCCTCTATATCTTCATCTTTGACTTGAGGATACTCATTCTGTACAGGCAGTTCCATCTAGAATAAATAAATAAATAAATAATTGAACTTATATGTAATTAAATAAGATATTGACAATATGGAAATCCGTAAACAGACTTCAATTCTGAATTTAAATTTCAGAATAATTTCAGACTGTATCGCTGCAACTTTTAAATGCAGATAATTTAACTGTCATACTAAAGCTGCAAAAGTTTATGATGTTATTTGGCACAAAACTGCTAAACATTTATCACATGTTAATTTCCAATATAAACACACACAGATTACATACCTGTTTATAGACACCTGCCAGCATTTCCCTCTTCACTTCCACAGATTCCAGACTCATACTGTAAGATGGAGTATCCTGACCACCAGACATAATGCTTTGAACCCAGGCACTTCCTGGACAGCAACTGGGCAGATCTGGCTGTCTTGAGTCCATGTTGGATGAAAGGGTGACATTATTAATTAGAGGAGAAGGCTGGCTGGCGACATCCTGAGCTGACAACAAAGACCGACAGGTGACATTCTCAGCTGACAGAGGTGACTGACAGGTGACATTCTCAGTTGACAGACAAGGCTGGCGAGTGACATTCTCAGTTGACAGAGAAGACTGGGACATGACATTCTCAGCTGACAGGGAAGACTGACAAGTGCCATTCGCAGCTGACGTAGATGGCTGGCGAGTGACATTCTCAGTTGACAAAGAAGACTGACAGGTGATATTCTCAGCTGACAGAGGTGACTGGAGAGCGACATTTTCAGCTGACAGAGAAGACTGACAGGTGACATACTCAGTTGACGGAAAAGACTGACAGGTGACATTATCAGTTGACAAGGAAGACTGGCCATTGACATTCTCAGCTGACATGGAAGGCAAGTAGGTGGCATTTTCTGCAGAATGTGAATCATCAACAGCTCCCTTTTCTTTCGACGGTGAAAGCGGAATACTCCTCTCTTCAGTTGTATTCTTTGGTTTTGGTGACGACTGAATGCTGTGATCACTTGTGGAATCTGGTGGGGCATAACTGAAGTGACCCTGTAACTGTGGTGCATTAGTGTTATTGTCCACCTGTGTGACAGGTAGACTGGAAGTGCCTGTATCAGTGTTTCCACAGGTAGGCTGCAGCACAATGGCTGTGTCACACTGCAGTTTGGTGGGATCAGCTCCAGGCAAGGGCTCCTCTGCCTGTGTAGTGTCCTGTAATGGTTCTAGCTGGATCACGCTGTGGATCCCGTCAGATTTATCTGTAGCTCTGTCACCTTTACTTCTGGCCCGTGATACAGATGGACGATCCTCAGGGGGAAGGACCCCTAAATCCACCAGCACGTGTCTTGTTCTGTAGAAGACACTGACTTCGTTCAGAATTTTACCCTTGTAGTACTTCCTGATATATCTGCCACGGTCTTCATCCCTGCGGACCACCGTGACCACCCTCCGTCCGCTACGGGTAGTTGTCAGACCATGAGAACCTGCAGAGAAAATAAATGAGGGAATGGATATCTTTCAAGATGTTAACATTTATCTTTTTTTTGCGTTTTAATGATTATTTTGAAGTTAACACATAAATGCTTGCAACATTCTAAATGGTGACTAAAATAAATAAAGTAATGGAAGAAAAATATTCAAAAATGATAATTTTCATTTTAAGAGAATTAATATACCAGTAAACAGGATTCTTCCTTTTCTTTTCTACGTCCTCTTTCCATGGCTCACTCCTCAAAGCCTCATTCTTCCTCTCTATATCTTAACCTCATTTTTGTCTCTTTTTTTATTTTTCCCTCCCCAATTAAGTCTAATCTCAAACTAGTCAAGAGGGTGGGACAGTGAAAAGCTGTCGTTTTGGTAGGAAAAAGTGCAATTTCTCAGGGTGACTCAAATAAGAGAGAGGGGTTAAAAAGATCCAATTTTTCAGAAAAACATTCCCCTTTCAGGTCAACCAACCCTTCGGTTTGAAAAAAAAAAAAAAAAAAACTCACCTCCATTGGCCCTATAACAGTCCTGTTTGGTGGCTTGTTTACAAACAGTGTCTTGATAGCAATTCTCTTCAGTCTGGAGATAGTCATGAGGTACCTTTCTCCTCCTCAGAGTATTTCTCCACCATTGCAGTACAATGCGGTCAAAGATGGCTTCCTGGCAAACTAGTGTTATCTGGCCGATCTTAGTCAATCTATCCTGTGAAAGACTCTCCCCCTGCAAAATAGGACCTTTCACTAAAGGCAAAGATCTTCACAAAACAATGGTTTCTCCTAGTATGATCAAAATATCACATACAACTACCAAAAAAAGGAACTTAATCAAGTAACTAAGATGCTAATAACAGAGATTTTGAAGTGGGTAAATTATTATCTTTAACACAAAAAAATAAAATGTACCAAAAGATAATCACAACAAGGAAAGGACTAAAACATTTAACCTGCATACCCATAGCCAGCAATTTCAAATGGGGGGGGGGGGGGGGGGTCTTTTTCTAAAAAAAAAAGGGGGACCTTTTACCAAGACACCTTTTTTACCTAGATTGATTTTTACAGGGCTGACCCGCAGTTACCTTTTTAGCAGAATATCTGGGAAGTGAGAATAGAAACTCTGACAATGATACACCATCACTGCTATCACTACTGTGGTAGAAGAACTCACTGTAACAGAAAAGAAAATAAAGTGGGGCAACTTTTAACTATTTTTGAAACTGGCATTTGAAATAAAATGACAAACATTACAGCATAGGCCTACATTCACATGTTGAAATTCCAATGTATTACTCAAAATAAATAATGATAAAATATTAAAATTAAAAAGTTAACCAATTATATTTGAAACATGTACATGTACATGTAGGCTCTTGATTAATGAGATCTGCAGGTCTGCTGAGGGAAGACCAACTACGGGAGAGAGCAACTGAACACTGTATCTTTATACTTACAAAGTATGTGATGGGGGAATTTGGGTAGTCCAGATAAATTCCCCATCAACGTACAACGAATAGAAACAAGTTGGTGCAGAGTAGTCGGTTGTCACGATAACTCGGTATGGAGTCACTGGCCAGGCCTGGTAAATGAGAAGTAAAGAAGAAACATAAACAGGGCCGCAGCCTGAGCAAAATGCAAGGGGGGGCAGTAAGCGGACACGAGGGGGCGAAGCTACTGAGGGGGGTGGGTGTGGTGTGTAAAATTCCAAATTCCAGGGGGGGGGGGGGGCAGCTGCCCCCCTGAGGCTACGGCCCTGATAAAATATCGATAATATAAGCTTATGTTATCATGTACATTCATGATTAAGAATAACAAATGTCAACATTTAGGCTATAACTCGGCGGTGCTGGAAGCACGTTCCCAAACCTGTGTTTCTTCCTGGCCGTCCACAATTTCCGTTCTCTGAACCAGATAACTGTCCGGACCTTGAAGGTTACATTCCACGTAAGTCTTGCCATCTTTATGATACTCCCGCAGGATGGTTTCTCCTACTAATATTTGAAGAGAATACCACGGTCCTCGCGGCATGGTGCAGACACACGTGTGTGGTTCATTTCAAGATTCGCGCTCTTCACGCATATCAATGCGCAGGTCGTGATTTGTGCTTGTACTAAATAGTCCGACAATATTTTGCAAAATCCGTGCAACTTTGTAAATATTCAATTTTTTTATTTACATTCGATTATGTTTGAGCCTGGGAAGTAAAATAAAAATGCTTAGCTCTATCAATAATCAAAAAGAATTTTTTTATAAAATATCGAAACCAATACCATTGTTTCTAGGACTAGCTCTGTAACCTGGTCTGGACTCCTACACAAATGCATACGCTTTATTAATTAGTCCGAATTTTTTATTTTATTCTCTACTGATGGTTGTTCTGATTAAATTATTGGCAGTCTGCTTATGTTTAAAACATAAAAGATGCTAAACATACCAATTTGTGATGCAATTGTTGCTAAAAAAATCAAGTCAGTACGCAAGCTCGGATTAATCTCACGCATCGTCTGATCGTCTGCCATTTTCAATTTGGCGTTTTACTTGAAGTTCTACAAAACTCTCGTAAGTTCCATTCTGAAATGCTTTAAGTCATTTATAAGGGTTTTTAATAGTTGCAGTATAATGGGCTACGTTGAATAGCGTTCGAACAACCTATATTTACGTTAATTTGAGCTCAAGTTGACCTATGTGCCGTACATTGATTTCCCTTTCACAACCACTATTTACAAATGGCACAATCATTATCGTGATCGTTGTTTTCTAACATCATAAACACGAACCAAACTATTGTTACGAGAGACAAATATGATGTGTTAGTTCACCAACTTGCATCGGAGAG
Source organism: Lingula anatina (assembly GCF_051362555.1). Classification (NCBI taxonomy): domain Eukaryota; kingdom Metazoa; phylum Brachiopoda; class Lingulata; order Lingulida; family Lingulidae; genus Lingula; species Lingula anatina. Next base: position 706,600 of record NC_141773.1, read on the forward strand.
TGTTTGAAAAGTCTTATCTTCAATATACTTCATAATTTAATGCAGTATGTCCCCCTCCAAGACAAGATCCATTAATGTTCGCAACAGACTTTTGTGTATTTGCTTCATGGTTCCTTGGCACATGGATAAATGTATGCTCTTTAAATTCCTGACATTCTTTTCTTTAGATTTGATCAGATGTAGGGATTCAATCATAAACCGTCATCATGTCACGTTTGAACCCGGGAGATGACCAGCCAGGTCGTTTTCCATCTCATCAGAGTATTCCAGCGCGCGGACGACGCAGAAGTGTGATGTTGAATCAGGCTACAGAAACAATGAAGGAGAAACAGGTTAGACCTGTGCATGATGTTTTTGTTTTGTAAAGTCTAACTTTCAGTTATAAAAAAGAACAGTCACAATAAATGTCAGGCCTTTATTGTGTTTTAATAAAATAAAGCATAAACAATTGAGTAAATGGTTTCTAATCAAATACAAAGTTTCTGCAGGCTGATAACTTCATGTTTCAATATTACCAAGGCACGGGCAAAAGAAACTCGTGAGAGACGCCGTTTGAGCATTACAGCTCAGCACAAGCACATCTTTGATATGGTGGCTCAGTACTTGCAGCTAGAACCAGGGGCAGTGGAAGAATTTGTTATTGACACTAAGGAGGTATTTGAATAGTAATTGAATACTGGTGTTTTTGTCTGCTAAATATGTACCTTAAGTTGTGCATCTATGTGCAGATTATAGTAAAAACAATTTCAAATGTGATTTGTATTTCACTTGTACACTTGTATTTGGTCTCAATGAAGTACCCAACCTATTTAAAAAATAAATTAAGTAGCGAAAACTGATCAAATATTTTTAAAACATTTTGTTGAGGTCAGGTGAATTTCAGTGTCTTCAAGACTTGGTAAAGAAAAAAAAAAACAGTGTAGCTGCTAATGTGTTCAGAATGTGACCAGACCATTTTGTGAACCCCCTTTATTTTGAAAACATTTGTAAAATGCAGCAGGGTTGGTTAAAGAATTATTCAGAAAACGAGAAAAAAATTAATATTTTAGTAATATTCATTGACACTTGTTTTTATATTTCTGCAGCAAATAGATCTGATGAATGCATTCATAGACAAGGATGGGCCCAGGACATTAAAGTTTTACTATCAAGAAGGGCCATGCCCTGGTATTGAAGGTAAAATCTATAGATGAATGAAACTGTGTAAACATTAAAACTAAAAGTATGTATTAATGATCGAACTGAAATTGGTTTTCTGAGTCATACATGTTATATGAACAACAAGTACTACACATACTAAATATATGCTAGCTAACTGAGTATTTACCTGATATCAAATACATTACACACCCTTGTGTATTTATATTAACTATAGAACAGGAATTCAATTTTTGTATCATTTAGAGCTCAGTATGTTATTTGTATAATATGTACATTTTATGTTTGTAAATTGATATTTGGATTCAATTTTGGTATTTCAGAATGTGGGCGCACATTTTCTGGTGTCAGTAAAGGAAGTCCTGTACAACTTTTGTTTGCCACTGATTGTAAAAAGGAGCCTCTCACAGGAACTTGTGTGTACTTCATCAAAAATAAAGCTGAGACACTCACAACTAGAAATATAGCAGAGGTATATTTGATGAAGCATATGAGTTATCAGTCGTTTTACTGCACAGTAAAATAAATAGGTCTGGTGAGATTTTTTCAGACTATTGGTGGATTTCCAATTATTATGAAGCCAAAAATGTCATTGACCTAGGTGCCCCTCCCCCCGCCCCGCCCCCCCCCCCCCCCCCCCCCCCGCATCCTACAACACATTTTTTACTGAATGACAGTTTTTCTTCCTGTATATTGTAATTAAGTCATTCCAGTCAATAAATAATATATCAGTTGTCTAAGACACAAAATAAATTCAGGCAGGAAGTAGAAGGTCATCACACAGAAATAGATGTATTGTTCTTTCCCAGGAGATGCAAGGAGGTGTGTTCACTGTGAAGGACAAAGCTGTGTTGCCAGCTTTGAAGGATCTTCTCACCAAGGTGTATTGCCCAGCAATGGCAGGACTGGGGGACTGGGGAGCTCTGTCGAGAGCTACTGATGGTGGTGCTACTAGGCAGACATTTCTAGACAATTTAGATAGATTTATACATACTATGGAAGGTATGTGTTACTGTGTGCTTTTTTCCCTAAGCACCCATTATTGTTCATTTCATTGTACCACCAGCGTTAGCGCTGGCGGTACACATGGTTTCGGTCCCGTCCGGATCGTTCCGCCGGCTCCGCCGGACGGCTACCGTTACCGCTTCTCCTCCTAGACGGTAAGGGCCCCCGTACCCATCTCATGGATTTAGGTCACCTATAATCTCAACTCGTTCCACGTAAAATTTGGGCTTTGTCGGTATTGGGGTCTGGGTGTGGCACTCATTACAATGCACCCTTGTCTAAAAATGGCAAAATTAAATGCTAATTATCTACCCTACGGAAGGAGTTATGGGAAAAATTTCTATAGACGGCTTTCCAAAAGTCATATGTGTAGATTTCAAATATACCCTTGGATTTGACCTTTGACCTTTACTTCAAGGTCAAATGGGCCAAAATTTTCAAAAAAATGAAATTTTTTACGAAAAAAATTTTTTTTGCCCTGTTATTCAGACACTACACAGACTTAACCAATAATATTATTGGAAAGTGTTACCCTTCAGGTCATCTTTCATCTCCATGAATTTGGAGTCAATCGGTGCATTTTCACGGGAGTAGCGGCCATAAGATACCGAAACTGAAAACTGTCTCTAATTCGGGAACCGTTAATGCTAGAGACCCATTCTTTTTTGCATTTTGTAGAGCATGTAAAGCCCAACACTGGAAGTGGTCTCGGTTTTTTTGTATTCCATACGGTTTTCGAGTTACGCTGTATCAAAAAGTACATATTGGTGGTATAAGCAAAATGTGCAGTACGGTAATGGATAATAAATTTTGAACTCTGGAAAAATAAAATATAAGGCTTGGCAAAGCAGACAACTTGTGTTCATAAATGACATTATTTCATCAAATTTGAACTTCTGAAACTTCAGAGCACCTCCTATTTCAAGAATTTTGACCAAAATAACATTTTCTTTATTTTAATTAATTTTTTCTGTACGAAATTTAAGGCACATTATGGTAACTCCAAAATTAGTCCCTTATATCTCCAAAACTGGCAGAGATAGGTCCATAGTTACTATTGAAGTTGAATAGGAAGTCATATACTGGCTATCTGTCTGTGACCTTGAAATTGACGTTTGACCTACTTTTCACCATGAACTGAACTTTGCAAATTTTGCTTCCCTTTTATCTCCAAAACTGGCTGAGATAGGTCCGTAGTTACTATTGAACTTGAATAGAAAGTCATATACTGGCAATCTAAATGTGACCTTAAAATTGACGTTTGACCTACTTTTCACCATGAATTGAACTTTGCAAATTTTGCTTTCCTTTTATCTCCAAAACTGGCAGAGATAGGTCCGTAGTTACTATTGAACTTGAATAGGAAGTCATATACTGGCAATCTATATGTGACCTTAAAATTGACCTTTGACCTACTTTTCACCATGAACTGAACTTTGCAAATTTTGCTTCCCTTTTATCTCCAAAACTGGCAGAGATAGGTCCGTAGTTACTATTGAACTTGAATAGGAAGTCATATACTGGCAATCTATATGTGACCTTAAAATTGACCTTTGACCTACTTTTCACCATGAATTGAACTTTGCAAATTTTGCTTTCCTTTTATCTCCAAAACTGGCAGAGATAGGTCCGTAGTTACTATTGAACTTGAATAGGAAGTCATATACTGGCAATCTATATGTGACCTTAAAATTGACGTTTGACCTACTTTTTACCATGAATTGAACTTTGCAAATTTTGCTTCCCTTTTATCTCCAAAACTGGCAGAGATAGGTCCATAGTTACCATTGAACTTGAATAGGAAGTCATATACTGGCAATCTAAATGTGACCTTAAAATTGACCTTTGACCTACTTTACACCATGAACTGAATTTTGCAAATTTTGCTTTTCTTTTATCTCCAAAACTGGCTGAGATAGGTCCGTAGTTACTATTGAACTTGAATAGAAAGTCATATACTGGCAATCTAAATGTGACCTTGAAATTGACCTTTGACCTACTTTTCACCATGAACTGAACTTTGCAAATTTTGCTTTCCTTTTATCTCCAAAACTGGCAGAGATAGGTCCGTAGTCACTATTGAACTTGAATAGGAAGTCATATACTGGCAATCTATATGTGACCTTAAAATTGACCTTTGACCTACTTTTCACCATGAACTGAACTTTGCAAATTTTGCTTTCCTTTTATCTCCAAAACTGGCAGAGATAGGTCCGTAGTTACTATTGAACTTGAATAGGAAGTCATATACTGGCAATCTATATGTGACCTTAAAATTGACCTTTGACCTACTTTACACCATGAACTGAATTTTGCAAATTTTGCTTTTCTTTTATCTCCAAAACTGGCTGAGATAGGTCCATAGTTACTATTGAACTTGAATAGAAAGTCATATACTGGCAATCTAAATGTGACCTTAAAATTGACCTTTAGCCTACTTTTTACCATAAACTGAACTTTGCAAATTTTGCTTCCCTTTTATCTCCAAAACTGGCAGAGATAGGTCCATAGTTACTATTGAACTTGAATAGGAAGTCATATACTGGCAATCTAAATGTGACCTTAAAATTGACCTTTGACCTACTTTTCACCATGAACTGAACTTTGCAAATTTTGCTTTCCTTTTATCTCCAAAACTGGCAGAGATAGGTCCATAGTTACTCTTGAACTTGAATAGGAAGTCATATACTGGCAATTTACTGTGACCTTGAAATTGACCCTTGACCTATCTTACGAAGAACTTAAATTTGATTGTACCATATATATTTTTTGCAAAAGTTTAAAAATTCTTGTTGATTGCATTTTTACAGCTTGTCAAGCACAAAACTGGTGGCTGTGTCCCTTATTTTGTGTATGTGGGGGTCTATACGAATGCGCTTGCTCCAGCTGGTGGTACAATATTCGGAGGCGGTATCGCCTCTCTGATCCTCTAGTTTCACATCTATTCATTTTATGTAATTTTATGGTTTGACCTATTTCACTATCACAGTAAAGGAGAGCTACCCTTTTTATTTGTTTAGACAGATTTTGTCAAAAAATTTAGATGATAATAATAATAATAATAATAATAATAATAATGATAATAATGCTGCCTTAATGTAAATATATTATCTATAAAGTTAAGGATGGTCAGGCATTTTTTTAATAGCTGTTTGCAATTTGGTTTCATGTAATCCTCTATTGTGTTATGATGTCAGGAGCCAACCAGAGTATCTGTGGAGCAGTGCGTCTGAAGGCCAGTCAGGAGGTGGACCTGTCCAATATCTCCTCTGCTGATGACTGCATGACTGCAGCAGGCAACCCAGAAACTGTCTCAGTGCTTGAAGGGTTGGTTTCTGGCTGGGGAAAACAGATTGAACAGGTACAGTACATCACAGTTGAGCAAAGTATGTGGCTGCATGCGTGTAGATTATTACAGATCAGTTCATTTAAAATTAAGTACAGTCTAAGGTGCATGGCTGTGTGTGATTCCATTACCAGTAAATCTACACATGAATGGTTTTTCAGTTATGCTGCAGTGGTTGAGTCTGGTAATTGACCAAAACAATGTGTCAGGCTTGTTCAGGGCAGTTAAAATATTGATTTTTAAAATACCAAACTTATACATGGTGTTAGTGCCATTCTAGTATCCATAAATTGCAGGTATTGGCAGAAAGTGACCAGATGCGCAAAGAAGCGGATGACACGGGTCCACTGGCAGAGTTAGAACACTGGAGGCAGCTAACTGCCAGGTTTAACAGCATCCTGGAGCAGATCAAAGGCCATGAGTGTAAAATGGCAATTCACATCCTCAACTCTGCCAAATCTAAGGTCCTCAAGGTATGTGTTGCTCAAGTAATTTCATAGACAGCATTTATCTTTTAATTCTGTAGACATTCCATCTCATTTCATTCACAGTTTATACTGGAATGTGATGGTATTTCTTGATGGTGGCTAAAATAATGAAGTTGATTTCCCTTTGCTAGGAATGGAGAAGGTTAGACAGCAGAATCACAGATGCAGCCAATGAAGCAAAGGATAACGTGAAGTACATGTACTCACTGCAAAAGTTCTGTGCACCACTGTATGCATGTGATCCAGTAAGTCTCTTTTTGCAATTAGTTACAGGCATGGTTTTAATTTTTCAAAAATTTTCAAGCTTATTCAGAACATTTAATGCCACTATTTCACCCCCATACTTACAAGACAGTTTATCAAATTTCTGTCATAAGCTCATTTAGAACTTCGATAAAGTGCAAGGTTAAATATTTGTAAAGATTTGGACAACACTTCAGAAGGTTATCTACTTTAATATTATTTATATTAATTGAACAATTCTGCATGATATATGAGAGAGGTTATAACCAACAGGCCAAAGGTTATACAAACAGATTTTATCTGCTGTGCAGTTTTCAGTGTTGATGTATTTGTTTATGTTCATATCAGGTGAGTATGGCAGAAGGCATAGCAAGTCTGATCCATGCCATTAGGATGATCCATGGTATTTCTAGATACTACAACACCTCAGAGAGAATGACCTCACTTTTCATTAAAGTAGGTGGTATCAACACACTTTATCGATATTTAACAATGAAAAACCGACAATTAATGTACTGAAATAATGAGCTGTCTATGATGTCTGGAAATGATTATGTCACTTATCAGGATAAGTAGCAATTTCTCTATTTCACAAATATTTTAAGTTAAACAAATATTTTTCGTTTTGGGCACACCAGATTACCCTGGATTGCCATTGTATAAATAGTAGGCAAAATCATAAGCTAAATATCCATAGTTGCTGAACTGTCAGCCTGGTGGCACAAGCAAGGTAACCTTAAAGTGGAATGAAATTAGGAATTATAGTTTTAAAGACAAACAGCTGAATAAATGCTACCATAACTGTTATAGGTAACCAACCAAATGGTCACGGCATGCAAGAAGTACATCACAGATAAAGGCATGTGTAAGATCTGGGAGCAGGACTATGACTCTTTGATGGAGAAGATGAAGGAATGCATCAACCTGTACACAGAATACCAGAAGGCCTTCCAGAGGACCAAGAGACAGATTGAAGAGACTCCTGGAGAAAAGCCATTTGAGTTCTCCGAGATGTACATTTTTGGAAAGTTTGATGCCTTCTGCAAAAGGCTCGAAAATGTATGTTGTGAAAATATTATTTGAAATGGAGATGATTTAAGTAAATGATTTTTTTTTCATTCTGCTGATATGTTTTGATATCCTGAGATTGACTTGTGCTTGGCACTAGTTGAACCCATTTATTGGTATCTCTGCCTCTGTGTTCATTGATTTTTTACAGTTACTGTTATTTTATATTTTCTGAATTTTTTAAAATGACAAAGACTTTTACATTTTAATGTTGTTTATTGTTTCAGATCATGGGCATGATGTCAACCCTGCAGTCACTGAGCAGCTTGGTCACTTCTAAAATAGAAGGTCTGGAGCCCATGGCCAACAGATACCTCATCATCTACAACAACATGAAGAAGAAGCCGTATGACATCCTGGACCACAGGAAGATGGACTTCTCCACAGATTACAAGGAGTTCAAACGGCAGATTGGGGATCTGGAGGTAAACTAGACTGCAATAAAGCTGTCGTTATTACTACTGCCCTTATCTTCAGCTTTCGTAGACATTTTAGGTGGATTACAATGTTTTTAAAATCTTGTTTACCCAGATCACGTACCATATTGGTTAAGGATGAAGGGTTTTCTTGTGTTTGTATCTATACAACTGAAGTAAAGCTAAAAAGATTATGCTTATGGTATGTTTCTTGATTCTTACATCCACTGCTTACATCAACTGTCTTTTATTTTTAATTGGCATAAAGATCTTTCTAGGCATTAGCTCTGTGATAAACTATCTTAGTATATAGATTCTTGTTAACCATGATCTGGTTGCTCTCCTAAATACCAGGAACAGTTACAAGACTTTCTAGACGATAGCTTTGAAAGAAGCCCCACTTGCCATCAAGCCTTGAAACTTCTTGTTAGGTAGCTTTTTCTGTTCTGCGTACTTTACTTATCTTTTTCTTTGCAGTTATTTGTTCATGGCGTTAGTTTTGTTCGGTTGGGATATTGTGACATTTTTCATTTTGTACAACATGCTTTTCTTTTATTACCAAATTTGATTTACAAGAATTATTTCTATTTTTAATCTTTTGCAACTATTTTTATTACTATATTTAGATAATATGGTAGTTTCTCTAACACATGACTCATTGATAAATAATTTTTGCAACTTTCAAAAAAATGTTTCCATTTTTATCATGAGTGCTTAGTTCAGATTGTCTAACTTCTTCTAATTAAACTAAATTTTATATTGTTTTTTTACTTATGCCTCCTCAATGTTTGTACAATATTTCTAGGATTAAATTGTTTAAATTGACTTTCCTGTATAATTATTTTTGAGATAGACCATGTTTTGCATTTTTAAACATGTGTTGCAATGTTGATTATTGTCAAAAGTGCATGTCAGTCTGCTTCTCTCATGTCTATCATCTGTAAGTAATTAAATTCTTACATTCTACAAAGTCTACATCAATAGCAGGTACAAGTCTGTATCAGTTGATATCACTATGATGGCTGCATTGGAATCAGAACTTATTTTTGACTGTTCATATTGTGAAAAAGAGGATTTCACTTCTATTGATTACATACCTGCTTGGTTTGCAATTCTGGAACCTTTCTGCATCAATTGTAAATCCATCTTTAGTGCTAGGACATCAGGACTCCTCACCGCAGACCAACAATACCTTCAGCTCTGACCCATATTTGTCTTGCTTCCATTCATCAAAAATAAGATCATTGTGGATTACATCAAGACTTATTGGGGGTTTTTGCCAAAAATTCCTGGTGGTCACAAGATGTGCTAGCAATTAAGGGATCCACGTCTTGGGACTTCTTGTCCTTACTCTTTCTTACTTTTTTTCTGTTTTGATGACTGTACGTATCTGTAACAAAATCAGCATGGTTAGAAGCTGTGCAAGGATATGCCAGGCCAACATGAAAACTTTCAGGAATTTGGATGAGAGAATGGAAAACTGCATTTCCCTCGATGTCGTGTATACTGCCTGTCTGCCATGATTGTCACAGTGTGGCCTTTTTTTAAGTATGTGGAGCAGTTTTCTCTTCAGTTCTCACTGGTGTCCCATCAGCAGTGGCAGGGCTGTAGTTACTGGGCCAAGTGGGAATGACAATGCCTTCTCCATACATACATCATTTCTGATCGCAAGTTGGTGGAAAGTGTTTCTTTTTGCGACAAGTTCTTCTGTCTTATTTGAAGAGCTGGCGACATTTGTTTTCATTGCCACTGATGCAAATGTCTTCAACTGTAGTCTTTTATTTATTTATTTATTTTTAATTTATCTATTAGCACCTCAGGGGTGAAAGACGTAAAAAAGCACGTACATAGAATCACAGGCAGTTTAATATTCAAACCTGAAAAGTTGCCACCCTGTGACATTGCTTTGTGAAACACCCCTTTAGCAGAATTCACATGTTTTGAAAATATGGACAATAAGGTCCACATTACAAAAAATGGTAATGTTAAATGTCAATCCCTAGATGTCCGAAGAGTGAGCCTTTTTGATGGTGTTTTGACCTAAAACCAAGTTGGTTGTGATTTTAACAAGGCTTTTCCCATTGTGGAATGATGATATCACTAAACCAATCTTGGCAAAACCAAATTATATCATAGACTTTCTTGGCAGCTGCTAGATGGAATGTGACAATTGTGTAGGCTTGTCCAACAGCTGCAGTGGCCTCCTGAGATATCTTCAAAACATGCATAACGGTTGCATTGTCGGTGATTGGGGCAATTACTGGTGGCATGTATTCCACAGTCATTTAACTTTCATTGCTTAATTCTCTCCCATGTAAATGAGACCCAACATGCATGTGGAAGTCTGATGTTTGTTTAAGGATTTTTTTTAATCCGTCTGGGCTTGACATTTTTTAATGTCTGTCCATGTCATTTTCTCTTCTTTCACTCTTTTCCAGTGTATTAATTTGAATCCATTGGGGCAGTTTGGAACAATTTCGTCAAGAATGGCTTCGTCTTCCCAATCATTGATAAATGTATCAAGTTTTTTTTAGCAATTTATACCATTAAGTTCTGAGGCACACTTTGGTAATACACTCATAGGCTGAAGAAGTGTCAGTGCCTTTGCCACAGTAGTGATTGAGCTGACTCAGTTGTCTGCTGGAGAAAAAAGTAACTGAAAACTATCTCTCTTGTTCTAGATTTGGCATTGATGCCTCAGAATCTGATAACAGTAAAGAAGGCATTGCACCTGACATTAATGGGCAATCCATGACTAAGGATGGTGCAAAATCTGCATCATCAAATACTTGGTCATTGTAGGGGAAGATCCCTGTCTTAGCAAACCCTGCTGTAATATGATGTATGGTTGTCATTTCACTCCAGGCTTCTACAATACTGGGGGTATCACACAGGGTTGTGGTCTTGCCTGAATTAGAGCCTAACCAATTGCTTTGGACCTCAAATATTCTTCTTCATGGGCACAAGTAGGAAAAGGCCTTAATTACCCAATCCTTCAATGCAAGAAGATCAAACATTGGGGATTTCTAACCTGCTTGTGTGTCCCTGGCTGTTTCACCTACATTTACCTGTTTGTGCAACAACCTTGCCTGGTTTCTGCACCATTGTTATCCCAGTTTCATCAATATATATTTATCTTCTTACTTATAATCCAAAAGTTGTTTTCATTGCTTCTCCAAGTTTCTGGAAGAACATGGCAACATTGGTTTAGTTGGAAGCACTTCCTTGTCTGATGCTTGCTGCTTCTAGGGACCTAATGGAAATGCTCCTGTCTTTTAAGGTAGCCAGAAAACCATTCAGCTCCTGTGCTTCCATTTTCATGCCATGTCTGAGGCATTGAGATGCCAGTCTTCTCTGCACACTGGTAGGCCTAAGTATGAACATCCTTTTGGCACCTCGCAGACCTGCTGAGTCATGAGAAACACTATGCTCTATTTATTTAATTATTTATTATTATTTTTATTTATTTATTTATTTATTTATTTATTTATTTATTTATTTTTGGTTAAAAGAGTGAAGAAACTTGGAATTCCTAGCTTGAATGTAGGAGAGAAGTGTAAGATCATCTTTCTCCAGTTTGGGCAAGAAGTAGAGAACATAAGAAAGGCAAGTTTGATCTTCATACGTTAATATAAATTTGAATTGATACATCTAAAATATTTGAACTGTTAGGTAAATATCAATAGAATTTTTTTTTTTTTTTGATAATATTTTGATAAAAATTAAGTCTGTTAATTTTCTTAAGATGAAAGAGATGTATTGTTGTTAGCTTCAGTTCTTCTACCTTTTATATAAGTGAGCTTCATTTTTTTTATTATTATTATTTAAGTATACATTTAAGTATTAACTTATCTCAATATGGTACCTATGTAATTGTTTGGCCATAGCCTTTGTAAAGTTGTGCTAGAACTAATAAAGATGATTATTATTATTATTATTATTATTATTATTATTATTATTATATCTCTGTTACATTTGCCATGTAGATGTACATGCAGCACCGTGATGATCCTCCAGTGCCCAGAGACATGCCCCCAGTGGCAGGGAAGATAGCATGGGCACGCCAGTTAACCAGAAGGATCACAGAGCCCATGGAGATATTTAAGGTGCAGTCAGTTGCCCGTTGGTTTACGTGTTATTTATATGAAGACCAATGACTTGCTCTTTGCGTGTATTGTGAAAAAAGGGGACAATGAGAAATGTGTGAAAAGAAAATCATGCCCTTCACTACACTCTTATTTAAGGAAGGGGTCTGTAAATTATTTTTACCTTAATCAAGTTGTAAGAAATAATCTTGAAGCTCTTTCCAGGAAACACCAGAAGTGTTTAAAATAGAAGAAGGCAAGAGAATTATAAGAAATTACAACCGTGTGGCCAGAGTGCTGATGGAGTTTGAGATGTTGTATCATGATGCTTGGATCCAATCTGTGGCAGTGGCTAAAGAAGGTTGGTCTGATGTTACAAGTTATATGGGATTAATATTAGCCAAAAATGTTTCTTCTGGTCAAATGTATATATTTTTTTTTCAATGATTTATGTTTGCAGTGTTTTTAGCCACCTTAACTATTCAACTAACTTTATTATTCAACTACATTTGTACTCTTGATTTCATGTTGTAGAAAAATAGCAAATAAACAGCTTCATAATTTTATGGTCAGTTTTACAAGATGGGCTGTTATTGACAGAATAATAAGATAAATAGATTATGATTTGAAGATAAAAAAATACAGAAACTGCATATTGGTTAGAAAGACTTAGGGCCTTATCTATGGTACTATGGGAATGTTATATGCAGGTTTGAGAGTTCCTGTACTGGTGAGGCACCCAGAAACAAAGACTCTGCTGGTGAACTTTGACCCCCTCATCTACCAGGTCATCAGAGAGAGCAACTGCATCATAAAGCTTGGCCTAGAAGTTCCAGAGGAAGCTAAAATGCTTTGTCATACTCAAGATCAGCTGAAAAAATACCAAGAAAAAATGCAGGCAAGTGCCAGATGCCCTGTTATGTTCTTTTTCAGTGACAAAATTTTGTTTAGGTACTTTGTACTTTTGTCTGCAAGTGTTGTGTAGTTAATTTTTTTTAATGCTGATGTAAAAGGCAGTAGTATGAACTTTAATTTAATGATATAATGAGCACAAAAATGTTTTTACATTTAGGTTCTCTAAAACTACTATGGTAGTAAAGTTAACATTTATAAGGTTTTTCTTGCGCCATGATATTACGTAGTTTTAATATGTAAGACTGAAAAGTGCAACTATTCATTTTATTTTTATTTATTCAAAATAGATAAATACCATTTTTAGTTTATGCATGACATATCTCCTTGCATTACAGTTGCTGCTTGAAGAAAATGAAAAAATTCGGGGCCAGATTCCATCAATATTTCTACCTCTTATGGATGCAGTTCTCAAAAAGGTTATTTTCTCTTTCAGATTTTCGTAAATGAAGTGTACAACTCGGTCACCCATTAAAATTCATGTACCATTCTATTTATCTATTTGTATGTTTTTGTTAAAGGAAAACCCAATTTCTTAACTTTTAAGCCTTAAATTTGTTTTGAAATTAAAGTGTTGATTGTAATTTCCAATATAACATGCCAGCAGTATCATATTTGTCTCCATTTGTATTTTCCCTATTTCAGGTTGACAATGCTATAAGACCAGGGCTCACCATCCTCACTTGGACATCTCTGAACCTAGACCAGTACTTTGATCACATCCAAACCTCCCTCAGGGAGCTGAGGTTGCTCATTAAACAGGTATAACAATGTGGGCAAATGAAAATTTTTGTAAAAGAAAATAAATGATAGATTTTTAACTGTAGATTACATTCTTCTAAGACTTGAGATAGCTAAATACAGGGAGGTTGACATATTGGGTGATGTAGTTCTCCATAGACCTTAACATTTAAGTTTGCATTTGTTATTTTAAATCTTGTGTTTCCTTATTTTCAGATCAGTGATATCAAAGACACCCATATTGACACTCCTCTCTTGGATATCAGTGAAACCATGCTCTGTGACCTGCCTGAAAAAGAACCTTGGACCATACAGGAATTTCTGGATAAAACAAAGGTAAAACTTTTTTGTCTGTGTTTGGAATAAGTGCTTTAAAGAAGATGATCACAGGTTTTCATATCATTGATTTGTCTTTCAGATTATGTAATTGTCACTCTTAGTTTTTTTTTTTGTTCATGGAGCATGCATCAAGAAATTGAAGTAGAATTTTAATGTCTGAATCAGTAAATTTGAATAAGTTTCTTTTGTTATGTAGACCCTGATATGTAACAATTTGCATCCTTTTTCTTCACTTGTCTGTGGCTTCATCATTAATTGTTCTTCCGCACTTTCAGTTAAAGTGTGAGTCTGAAAGAATATGTAAATCATGTGCTGAAATGTTTGTTTTCCAGAAACACTGTGAAGAATGTGTCGTTGGAATAGAGGCCAAGAGTGAAAAGATAGAAGATGCTGTCATTGAACTCAGCAAGATTTTCCTGACCAGAGCTGGCTATGATTTGGAACCCAAAGCCAGTAAAGGTTAACATTTTGAAAAGAAATATTGTACATATCATAAATAATAACACACGAACACATATACAGGCATGTAATTGTAGGACTATATTACTACTGCAGAGATCATTTGTCTTTGTGTTATTTTACTATTATGTGATGGAATGTTGCAGGATTCAATTTAGCATTATGTTATCTATTCAAGAGAACAGATATTTTGTTTTTTTCACCAGAATCCACCAGTGACCAAACCAGTAAAAAGGAAAAAGATTTAACTTCTCTTATACCATTGAATGTTAGATGATGATACACTTACATAGTGCAAACTTGAACACAACACGACTGGATTCAGATTAGCATTATGCTATCAATTCATGAAAACGGATATATTGCTACAGATAGTGTTTCATTCACCAGAATCCACCAGTGAGCAAGGCTTCGCCAAGATAACTGTAGTGGACACCAGTGAAGATGCTGCTAGTGAGGAAGCCAACAGTGAACAGGAGGAGATGTCTGAGGAAGAAATGTCTCTCAGAGAACAATGTGTGGAACTGAAAAGCTACTTCAACCACAGATTGCTTGATGCTTTGCTCAGGGCAACACGGCTGTCCCTGGATCTCATCAGGAAGAGAGTGTTCTTTCACAAGTATGGCCTAATTTTTACTGTTTCAGATAAGAAGGAAGGGTTAATAAACTTAATCACAAATGCATAGAGTGGGAAACTTTTTCATTTGAATTGCTTAGCATTTACGTGAAAATGAGTGTAATTTGAGTTCTTTTCAGCAGTCACCTTGGCAAGAGGAAAGGAATTGAAGAAGAAACCAGGGATGGAACATTTGACATAGCTTTTTTCAAGGCAGATCTAATTCTTGAAATACCGAATGTGGTAAGTTTGTGTATGTACTAGTAAAGTCTATTAAGTTCAAGTTTTGTTGTTAGTGTGTATTAAGTATATTTGAAGTTTGTTCCGAAAATGTTACCTTTTTTTTTCTTTTCAGAAAAATGCTCATTTGAAATCTTTTATGAAGATTTTGAATATTTTATAATCTGGCATATGTTTATTTTATTTCCTCCCACTGTGGTGGTGGTGGGGTGTTTATAATGTTTATGACACTGCCTTGTTATCTTGTTCTACAATTTTCTAAAAGTCTATATGAAAGGTAAATATATACTATATTGTAGGTGATGAAGGCCAGCCTTGATGACATCCAGCAGGCCATCAACAAAGCCAGTCACTATGTGCTGGAGGTCAGTAAAGGTGTTATACAATGGGGACAGCAGAGGTACCAGTTGGCCTCTGTGACAGATCTGGACCCACACCATCACCACACACCTTATGGGAAGAGGATGATGCAAGGAGAGGAGGACAAAAGTGAGGAAGGGGGACTGTGTATTTGTAATGTCCAGTTTGCTGTAATTCCTTCCCATTCTCCAAGGAGTCTGGATGTAAAAGCCTGGATATATTTGAAAGTGAACTTGCATGTCATGAATCCCAATGTATTGAATATGCAATATTATCTCTTGAAACTATTCCCTGAGTGCTGTGCAGTTGAAATGATGATAAAGAAAGCCAAATAGCCGCAGCTGTTTGCATTATATGTTATAATGTGAAAAATGATAGTTGATAGTTCATTTTTAATGAATCGTATTTGAAATGATCCTGATAGTTGTGATATATACCCAATGTTCTTCATTAAAACTTTCAGAGTACGAGATGGTTCCCATACCAGAGAACAGGCTGAAG
Organism: Lingula anatina; assembly: GCF_051362555.1. Classification (NCBI taxonomy): domain Eukaryota; kingdom Metazoa; phylum Brachiopoda; class Lingulata; order Lingulida; family Lingulidae; genus Lingula; species Lingula anatina. Next base: position 722,577 of record NC_141773.1, read on the forward strand.
AACTACTTCAAGAACATATCTGATCACAAAGATGTGTCCAAAGTGGTGATGATGCTGAGCTCTGCATGCAATTCCTTCAGAGATGTCATTGGTGAGGCCTTGCAGCAGTACAAGATGTATTACTACCTGTGGGAGAAGGACAGGGAGCAGACTGTTACTGTAAGATACTAGGATCACTAAGCCTACTAAAATTCTGTTTGAAATAGATTTTACTGGTAATAACTCTGATATGGACTAAGACCAGTGGGAGAAAGCTAGGGAAGAAACTATTACTGTAAGATGTAGCTTTGTAGTATAATTTTATAGATTTAGATGGTCACAGTTCTCAGACATGAACTTGTTCAATTTTTTGGACATTTTGCTGGTTATATTCATATGCACCTTTTGATTGGTTTAAAGTTAGATTTAAAATGCAATCTAATGTTTGGATTGGCCAAATATAACTGCAATTTTACTTGAAAACTATAGATTTTTATGTGTGAATTGCTTGCTTACCATTATCGCATGGCACTTACCTAATTGAGTGAGGCGTTTGTGTTTCAGGAATTCTTGCAAACTGAGCCCACCCTTTCAGAGTTCAGAGCAGAGATACAACAGTTTGAACGTCTGCAGGAGGAGATTGATGAAATGGAGCTTACTCAAATTGTGGGGCCTATTGCACTCTCAGCAGGTGGGTGACTGTGGCAACATGGTGAATGTTTAAGTGGCGGGAAGTTCCTTATATATTTTAACAAAAGCTGACATGGAAATTGACTTAACATTTTCCAGAATTAGATAAGATGTATGTTATATAGGTTTTACACATTCATTTTATTGAAGGTCTCTTAAAACAATAATTCCATCTCTCTCTCTCTCTCTATGGTGGCATGGTTAATATGACCCTCGATGACTTATGATGCCAGTTTCAGCATCCGATTCCTGGCTGCATATTGTTATTTGTTTGTTGATTTCTGTGTTTACCTTTAGTTTGTTTAGAAACGGGAGCCTTTGTCGGCCTCTAAATTTTCTTCCCAGGAATCTTTAAGGCTAAGCTGAGGTATTTAATAAAGATTATTGTAACATCTTATTGACCATTGTATCCTGACTATCTGCAGGTCCATTGAAGCTGGCTCTGTCAGTGGAGAGGAAGTCCTGGGAGATGATGTATGCCCGCCAGCTGAACATCAAGTACAAGGAGAAGATGGAGGAGATTGGGGAGTTTGTGGAGCAGTACATGCTGAGGCTCAGCAGACCCATCAAAGACCTGGAGGACGTCAGACACTCTATGGAGGGACTGGAAGATATCAGGCAGAACCAAATCAGAATTGATATGACTCTGGGGCCCATTGAGGCAAGTGAAGAGAACAGAATGTAGGACATTAAGATGTTTGTTGGAGATCTTGTGACTGATTTTCATTAAAGAGAAAGCCTTTATTACTGAAATTTACCTGTACTAGAAAACAAAAGCCGTAGGTCGACTGGTTTGCTTACAAAAATATATAAATAATGAAACTGATCTAAAAGAATTGACTTCGAATGATAAACAGTAAATAATATTGATTATATTATAGTAATAACTGCTCCAAAAGAATTGACTTCTCATTATAAACAATAATAGTGATTATAATGATTATTCTGCAGGAGGCATATGCTATGCTGGCCAAATATAACATCAGTGTCACTAATGAGGAGACTAATAAAGTGGACACTTTAAGATACTCTTTCATGAAGTTGATCAGAAAGGCTGTAAGTTACTATTTATTTAGTACAGAATAAATTATGATATTTGATAGCATTGACATTGTTCTGTTCAAACTAATCTGTAGGTATGTCATTGTGGTAGTATGTTTTCAAACATTTGCTTTGGAGATTTTTAATGTGTAATTTTTAAAACCTTGAAACCTTCATTGTGATCTTTGCTTGTTATCAGGGAGAGATACAAGATGAACTTGTCAAAATACAGCCAAATTTCAAGAGTGAATTACTCCATGCTGTCGAGGTGTTCCATCATGATCTTGACGATTTCAGAAATGAGTATGACTCTGTAAGTATCAAGCAAAGAAAGCTTTTAAAGATGTTAACTTCACAGTATCCTAGCTCTGATGGTGTTTAATATAATTGAGAAGCAGTGATTAAGGTGCCATCTTCCTATTAACGAGATAGAATTGTTGCCTCTCATAAAGAACATTCCTTGTTGTACAAGTTTTGTAGCTTTGTGGCTATAAGTTATGTGCCCTTTACATATACGAATAGGAACTTTATATTAATGATATCATTCTCTTCAGATGGGTCCAATGGCAGAGGGAATTCCACCTCAAGAAGCTAGTGAAAGATTGACCATTTACCAAGTGAGTATCTGATTAGGTTTTCATTAACCACTTAAGGAAATATTGAACTATGTCAGCATATAAGAAAATGTTTCATGTTGTTTCCATCATAATATAAAAGAATCAGTAATATTACTGATATTACAGGCAATGTTTAATTAAAGTGATAATGCCAAGGGTGAACAACACTCTAGTATGTAAGGTGCATGTAATATCCAACTAATGAGAAAGCAATCAGAGTATATTGATGCTAAAAGTGTTCACTTCTTGTCTTGTTGTAGAACCGCTTTGATGACCTGTGGCGTAAGTTCAACACATACTCAGCCGGGGAGCAGCTGTTTGGTCTGCCAGTGACAGACTACCCAGACCTGGCCAAGACCAAGAAAGAGCTGACTCTGCTCCAGAAGCTGTATGGGCTGTACAATGCTGTGATGGCAAGTATCAATGGATACTTTGACATCATCTGGACAGAGGTAGATATTGAGAAGATCAATGCGGAGCTGATGGACTTCCAGAACAGGTGGGTTTCTACTTCTTTGCCAAGCTGTTACTGACAAGCACTACATGGGTCTGGACCTTTTGGCATTACATGTGTCTATTGTTGCCCTTGCTGTGCCATTTTCTTGTTAACACCATATAAGGAAAACCTTTTCATTTATAATAGTCTTCCAGCACAGGTATGTTTCTACTTTTACATGCAAGTTTTTTTTTTAATGAAGTAGTTTATTAGTTGAAAAAATGGTCCATGTTTTTGAAGAGGTATGGTCACATTACATACAATATGTACATTTCCTCTTCCTTTATCATGCATGGTGAGGTTAATTAGGACATTTATATTAAAGGGCAGTTGTACATCAACTTTATTTTCAATTTTTAGGTGTCGCAAACTTCCCAAAGCCCTGAAAGACTGGCAGGCCTTCTTGGACCTGAAGAAGAAGATAGATGACTTCAGTGAGTCCTGTCCACTGCTGGAGATGATGGCTAACAAAGCCATGAAGGACAGGCACTGGGACCGTATTGCTAACCTGACAGGACACACCTTTGACTTGGAGAATGAAAACTTTGCTCTCAGAAATATCATGGAGGCACCACTGCTAGAGAGCAAAGAAGATATTGAGGTGAGTTTTTTTATCTTATTGTAAATAGATATTATTCTGAGAAAAATATCTATTTTTATTCAGTTTTTTTATGTGAAAAATTAACTGTATAGCAGAAGTTTCACCATTTTGTAATGTTAAAAGTAGGTTTTTGCATCTTCCAATTTGATTTTTATAGTATTATTGATTGGAAAGTCCTCACAATTCATTACCTAAGTTCTGATCATATGTACTCTGTGTTGTAGGATGTGTGTATCTCAGCAGTGAAGGAGAAGGACATAGAGGCCAAACTGAAGCAGGTGGTGGCTGACTGGAGCAACCAGGTGTTGAGCTTTGCTCCCTTCAAGAACCGTGGTGAGCTGCTACTGAAGGGTGGAGAGATTCAGGAGATTGTGGCTCTGATGGAAGACAGCTTGATGGTGTTGAGCTCACTGCTGAGTAACAGGTGGGTTGTGTATGATGTGAAACACTGATAGAATTGACTACAATTAAAGTTAAGTTGCAAGTTGATAACAGCTCCAAGGCTACCTGATCAAATTTAGATTTCTGTAAGCCTTAGTGTCTTTCCATGTTTGCCATTTCAACTAGTTGTTTTGGAATAGCTTAGATCATGCTTGACAAAATGTATTCATTCTTTTAGCTGGAGTTTGATTTAAATACTATAAGAATGGTATTTTATAACCTATATATTGATGTCGTATCTTTACCCAGGTACAATGCTCCATTTAAGAAGGATATCCAGGAGTGGGTGTCCAAACTGTCCAACACCACAGACATCATAGAGAACTGGATGGTTGTACAGAACCTGTGGGTCTACCTGGAAGCTGTGTTTGTGGGAGGAGATATCGCTAAACAGTTGCCAACGGTATATTTATTTTAAAGTATTTATTGTAACTATTTTAGTTTTTAATTTGTGAATGGTTTATTTATACCGATGTGTGAAAATGATGATTTTGTCAAAGAAATATAAGCACTGAAAGATGAATTATTCTGCACTCGTTTCTAAATTTATACCAATTTTTTTGGCAGTACATCTTCTTAAGTTGTAATGATTTTGATCCATGGTAGTAAGGCACAGTATGACTGATATGTTTTAATTGTGGTGTACAATTATGTTATGCATACCAGTAAGATATATTTTCTATTTTGAAAATAATATTAAACTCTTTAAGAACATTCAGTGCAAGCAAGCCTCTACAGAATTTGTTATGATTCATTTATTTTGCTTAGGAAGCCAAACGTTTCCAAAACATAGACAAATCCTGGGTGAAGATAATGACGCGGGCCCATGAGACTACCAATGTGGTGCAGTGTTGTGTGGGAGATGAAACACTTGGCCAGCTACTGCCTCACTTACTGGAGCAGTTAGAGCTGTGTCAGAAGTCACTGACTGGGTAAGTTCAATTGGAATTTTGAAACATGTCAAATCAAGCCCATACAGTTAAATCATTTTATTGTGATTTGCTATTTACTGTTAAATTTAATTTGCATCAGCAACACATAACTCATCAACTAATAGCTTGAATTATCATTTATTTGAACAAAACTTTGGTAGAAAAAATTGAAATTGACATGAGCATTGCTTTTTAAATTTCAATCTTCACAAAAATTGTTTTCCATTCTAAAAGTAGAAATATGATATTTTCCACTGTGCCAGTGGTTATTGACCACTATGATTATCTTTACTATATGTATGTGTCAAATTCCAGATATCTTGAAGGCAAGAGACTGCTATTCCCTCGATTCTTCTTTGTATCAGATCCAGCCTTACTGGAAATCTTGGGTCAGGCCAGTGATTCACATACTATTCAGGTGGGTAGGCAGTTTGATACTCTGAAATGATTTAAAACTACAAACATGTCATGAGGCCAACATGGTTCCACTCATTTCTCAGTTTTGGTATGCATATTGACTTTTATTTTAAATTTATTTTGTATATATTAAGATGATATCTTTGCTTTTCCAGGCTCATCTTCTGGGAGTGTTTGAAAATGTGAATGAAGTGGAATTCCATGAGAAAGACTATGATAGGATATTGGCTTGTGTGTCAAGAGAAGGAGAAAAAATTATGGTAGCTAGGATATTCTGAAATAATGTTGGGACTTACTGATATGTTTATGCGATGAATGTTTTAGGTCTTAGTTTGGTTTGGTACACAGAAGTTGGTCATTGTTTTAGTTTTGATTTTATCTGATTATATCTTAAGCAATAGTAAACCTGCATCTTGGAAAGCAGGTTACACTGTTATTATAATATGTTGTTACAGGTCATCTTAGACAACTTTGACAATGTCACAACATCACACGACAAACTTGTATTTGACACATTACTCTTTCAAATTTAAGACCTAGGTGAACATTTTACCTAAACTTTTACAACTTTCAATTTTCTCTTCATGTAGCTTGAGACAGAGGTGATGGCCAAGGGTAATGTGGAGACGTGGCTGATGGAGCTGCTTATTCAACAACAGAAGTCTCTCCATGCTATCATCAGAGAGGCGGACAGAGTGATCAATGACTCGGGATTTGACATGCTCAAATTCCTCAATGACTACATTGCTCAGGTATTTTAAAAGAAAGTTTAAATTATTTACACACACGCACGCACGTCATTTGCAAGTGATTGAAGTAATACTATAATAATAATGAACTACTTTCGGAAATGATATTTTATCAGATATTCTGTCAGATATTTTATATTAAATTATTTTGTCATAAAAAGTAAATTGAGATTTATATTATTTAGAAAAATTATTAACAGATTGTATTGTGCCAGAGGGGGCTTATTTCAGCTGTTGATTACAGTTCTGTGTACATGTATACTCTCCAGCACACATGTCAGCATATATATATATATATATATATATATATATATATATATATATATATATATATATATATATATATATATATATATTTGTTCACAAGGAACTGTACTTATATATTACTCTGATTATGACTGTCAGTGTGTTCTACTATGTAGGTTGGGCTGCTGGGTATCCAGATGTTGTGGACCAGGGACGCGGAGGAGGCTCTCACCAATGCCAGACATGACAAGACCATCATGGGGATAACTAACCAGAAGTTCCTAGACATCCTGAACAAACTCATTGAGCAGACCACCCATGAACTGACCAAAGTGGAGAGGGTCAAGTTTGAGACTCTGGTCACCATCCATGTACACCAGAGGGATATATTTGATGATTTGGTGAGGAAATATTAATACTGACTAAATAATCCTGTGTATTATCACATCTTTATTCAAGATTTAGATCCCTTTGTGTAGTTCCCTTTGTACTTATGAACAGATGTTTAGAGTCATGAATATAAATTAATTAATTATTAATTATTGATATAATTATTAAGCAAATTGTGGTTGGTTAATGGAACACTTTTTAAAAAATATTTCAATATACACTGGAATCCGTTACCCTGCAAGCATTAAGTACCATGGATACATTGTACAATCTAGTGAACCCCTTTTTCTCGATCTCTTTTTAGACCAGAATGCACATCCGTAACCCAGCAGACTTTGAGTGGCTGAAACAAGCCAGGTTTTACTTCAAGGAAGACACAGATCAGTGTATTGTATCTGTGACTGATGTGGACTTTATCTACCAGAATGAGTCTCTAGGATGTACTGATAGGTTGGTGATTACACCTCTCACTGACAGGTAAGACTACTCCCAAATATTAAGGGACATGGATAATGATGATGTCTGTATTACTTGCTATGAACGGTCACAATTGTTTTCTGATTTAATTAAGATGTCTGATTTATTCATTTCTTATTATTAGTATTATTGTTTTATTTATATATTTTTTTATTTTTTAATTAATTCATTTTTTTATAGAAAAGGGAGAATTATGTCATGAATAGTTTTAGACTTGTGTGGCCTCATTATTGGGCTTTTGCACAGAATTCATTTCATAAGATGAACAAAATAAACAAAAAGCTCTTTATATCACCCTGATTATTTTACACAATCATGGTACGTGTATGAGTATAACATGCTCATTGCTATGTCCCAGGTGTTACATCACCCTGGCTCAGGCCCTGGGTATGTCCATGGGTGGAGCCCCTGCAGGACCAGCTGGCACAGGCAAGACTGAAACCACCAAAGACATGGGCAAGGCACTGGGAAAGTATGTGGTCGTCTTCAACTGCTCAGATCAGATGGACTTCAGGGGACTGGGAAGGATTTATAAAGGTAGGTAGGCATTTGGAGATTGAGAACAAAGTGGCTAAATAAAGGCATGTGCTAATTTGTCAGTTGAAAAACACATTTAGTATTTTCAATAGACTTTTTGAAGGAGACTAAGGCTTCGTTCACATGGAAAGTCTATTTTCTAAAAATCTATTTTCTATTCGCGGCATATCTTGTGGTCACGGTCTGTGCCCTGAATATCCCGCGGTGTAATTACTGGTAGCGCGAGCCAGTTACTCCCAAAGCTGTAATTAATTCTCGGCTATACAGATACGAGTGCAACCGTCATGATCCGATGGCCAGCGATGCGGCAACGGAGTATGAGATTTTATAGAATGCGAGCACAGCCGAGAATTAATTACAGCTTTGTATAAGTAACTGGCTCGCGCTGCCAGTAATTACGCCACGGGATATTCAGGGCACAGACCGTGATCATAAGATACCGCAAATAGAAAATAGATTTTTAGAAAATAGACTTTCCATGTGAACGAAGCCTAAGTGGAATGTTGTAAGAATAAAATGTCAGGGTTTATATTTGGAGTCTTTTAATTTTGCCTTTTATTTGAGAGCTACAAAACTCATATTTGTTTAAGTCTTTCCTGCTTTCTGTTGGGCAGTTTCTATTTATTTATTTATTTATTTATTTTATTTCATTTAGATTTTTTATTCAAATCCAGGTCTAGCTCAGTCAGGTTCCTGGGGTTGTTTTGATGAATTCAACCGTATTGACCTGCCTGTGTTGTCTGTGGCTGCCCAACAGATCCACATCATCCTGTCTGCCAGGAAAGAGAGGAAGAAGCAGTTCATTTTCTCTGATGGAGACACTGTGGATCTCAACCCAGAGTTTGGATTCTTCATCACCATGGTTTGATATGTTGTTTTTTGTAACCCTGACAACTTTGATGTTTTGTTTGCAGAATGAATGTTCAACAACTAGTATGCTATGTCAAATGACTAATTCATAAACTTGCTTAGAATTTTTTTGTAAATTGAATTTTTCAACTCTCTTGATTGGATTATTCATGGAATCAAAATTCAGATTAAATCACAATTTGTATTTAAAATTTATGGGATAAAATGCGTCAACAATAATTAAAATCTGTTTACCTTTCCAGAACCCAGGTTATGCAGGTCGTCAAGAGCTTCCAGAAAACTTGAAAATTCAGTTCAGATCAGTAGCTATGATGGTACCAGACAGACAGGTAGGAGTTCTTCTAGTTTATTTGAAATATACCTCAAGTAGCTCTCTTGTAATTTAATGCCATGCAAATTATAGTTAAGAGTTGTAAATTATCTGACAATCACCTTTTCTTTAAATTAATGACCCTGTATATTGTTTTCATATATTTGTAGATCATTATGAGGGTGAAGTTAGCTTCTTGTGGTTTCATTGAAAATGTTATCCTGGCCCAGAAGTTTTACACCTTGTACAAACTTTGTGAAGAGCAACTTTCAAAACAGGTACTTGTTTGCATCTTTTTTATATAAAAAAAGAAACATTTTTTGATATATAAACAAGACTTAACTGCCTAAAATTTAATGAAAGTCAAATAAAATGAAATTTACTGGTATTAATTATTCTGAGAACAAGGCATACATTTGTTATGCACTGCCCTCCAACCATGGGTAATTCTGCATCTATTCATAGATTCTAACATTTAATAGTGATATTTTCTGTTTCAGGTTCATTATGATTTTGGCTTGAGGAACATCCTGTCTGTGCTGCGTACTTTAGGAGCACAAAAGAGAGCCAGGCCAACAGAGACAGAGAGCACTATTGTGATGAGGGTGTTGAGAGACATGAACTTGTCTAAACTAGTAAGGCGGTTTTCTCTTTAATTCATTAGATATTTTGAGCTACTTGATAATTGGAAAAAAAAAAGTGGCCGTGTTTGAAAAATGTAGGCCATTGAGATATTTCTTGTGTCCGTGTTAAAAAGATGTTGGAGCCATTTGGTTGAAATGGTTTAGCTTTTAGCAGCCATTCCAGTTGGTTGACTATATACTAATGCCCTTGTAAGCTTGAGGACATGCTCAGCTATTTTCAGTTATAAACTCTCTGTATTAAGGCACTGGTGAAGCCTAACTGTTGATCCTATCTTCAAGGTTGATGAAGACGAGCCCCTGTTCCTCAGCCTGATTGGAGACTTGTTCCCTGGGATCCAACTGGACAATGCCACCTATGAAGAGCTACAGGTGGCCATTGAGAAGGAAGTCAATGATGTCAAACTAGTCAATCATCCATCGTGGAATCTGAAGCTTGTTCAGGTGAGATAACTGGCTCACATAACACTGTAATTACAGAGGGGAATTTCACCTGTTAGTCATAGAGTGCAGTTTAAGTGACATCTCAGTTTATGCCTCTCCTAGTGGCCCTGCTTCTTCCTGCCTACTATTTTCCTTCTTTTTTGCTTAGCATTCTTTAGAAACTCCTAGTTGCGTATTGATAGATGTTCAACACAAAATTTCATTATTTGTTTACAACAAACAATGGTAAAAATTAAGATAAAACCCTCAACCACAAGACCAAACGTTGTGGATTATAATGACTGGACAAAGATGGTTAGAGGTGTTGATCTGGACAAAAGACAATTTGAAAATATGTAATATGTAACACCCATTTTGGAGAAAGTGCTAAAAATGTACACATTTATATCACCTACTTCCAGCTGTATGAGACCCAGAATGTGCGTCATGGTATGATGACCCTAGGTCCCAGTGGAGCAGGTAAAAGCTGCTGTATCCATGTGTTAATGAAGGCAATGACAGACTGTGGAGCCCCACACAGAGAGATGAGGATGAATCCTAAGGCCATCACTGCTCCACAGATGTTTGGGAGACTGGATGTGGCTACTAATGACTGGACTGATGGCATATTCTCTACTTTGTGGAGGAGGAGTCTGAAGGCTAAGAAAGGTATATCTTTTTACATTTGGAATGTGTCCGTTGGGAATATTTAACTGTGGGGAATATTTTGAGACATCTATTTTGTGAACAGCAGAGGTGTACATTAAGGACATTAATAAATATTTTCTATCAATATTAGAAAAATATAGTGAATTCTTTCGGCTGAACCTCAATGGTTTGAATACTGTTACCTTGACTATAAATTTAGACGGTCGTATTTGAAGAAGAGGCATACCTGCATTTGAGTCTTTATTGTTCATTTTTTTAATCCATTCATTAATTTGATTGTTTATATATTTGTTCATGTATTTGTTTTTGTCAACTCTTTCAGGGGAGCACATTTGGATAGTGTTGGATGGCCCTGTAGATGCTATATGGATTGAGAACTTGAACTCTGTACTGGATGACAACAAGACTCTCACTCTGGCCAATGGTGACAGGATTCCCATGTCTCCCACCTGTAAGATTATATTTGAGGTACACAACATTGACAATGCTTCCCCTGCCACTGTGTCTAGGAATGGTATGGTCTACATGAGTTCATCTGCTCTTGACTGGAGGCCAATACTACAGGTATGTTATTACTTAGATCTTTTGATATAAGGCAGATGTATGCAAGGGGTTGGTTATGTTTTTCTTCCATAATTTATAGATTTGTAAGTGTAGAATTCTTTGGGAGGTGATAATCAGAATATAACCATTCTTATAATTTGCTTTATTTACATAAGCACATTAATGGAAAGCAAAATGATGGAAAACAGAAAAAATATTTTTATTAATAGATAAATATATTCTTTGTGTCCCTGGTGTTTTTATAATGAAAGTACTATGGCAGACTTTTTCATTCATGTGAATAATGATCATTAAATCTATTTTGTTTTTCAAAGGGCTGGCTGAACAACCGTATACCTGCTGAAGCTGACATTCTCCAAGGGCTGTTTGACAAGATCTTTGATGACATCTACAACTATGCCTCAGTCAGCTTAGAGTCAAAGATGGAGGTCTTGCAGTGCAACCAGATAAGACAGGTAAATGATTCCTCTGTGTATCATTTATATGGTGAAGTTGGTACTTTTAATAACACACTTTTTCTGTTACTCAAATACTTAGTTAAACTTACAAGTAAAATCACTCACCTGAAGATCTTAAAATGTAATTATATGGCATGATAAAAAACTGCAAGATGATCACTTTTTTTCTTGATGCAGCACACATATAATTATGTATAGTTTTATCTTTCAAAAATTATTTTTAAGGTTCCTTTTGCATTTTTTTCCCCTTTAACTAACTAAATTTTTAAAGCTTAATTCTCTTTTTCTCTCTCAACCATCTCTGTAGACCTGTGACTTGTTGGAGGGGCTGATCATACATGCTATTGACCATGACAAGGCTCACTACAGTGCCAACCACCTGGAGAGAATCTTCATCTTTGCCTTGATGTGGAGCATTGGAGCTCTACTGGAGCTGGAAGACAGAGCCAAGATGGAAGAGTTCTTAAAGTCACATGAAAGCCACCTTGACTTGCCACCAGTCAAAGGAGAAGAGACCATCTTTGAATATGTGGTCAGTGCTTCAGGTAGGAGATTTCAGTCAAAATTAGTTACACAGCTCATTTGAGGAAAATGCTTGTACTGGTAAAAAAAAAACTCCGTCAGAAGTAATACATGGACCTTGAAAAATATGTTATTAGGATTCCCCATAGGGGAATACTATTGTTTTTGGTATTATTATTATTATTATTATTATTCTTTCGACGCGTTTTTTTTCGCAAAAAATCTGAAATAATTTATATAGGTAGCCTATGGTAAGAATATGCTATAGACCCAGTTTTAGTGACCTTGACCTACTTTTCAAGGTCACAGGAGCTTTTAAAGGCAAATTTTGTAAAATTTGAAATTGCCATTAGACCTAAAGTATAAGCCCTGTGGCTAAGGGGCTCATGGCAAATGATACTGAGCCAAGTCCACAGATAATGACCTACTTTTATGCAAGTAGGTCAAGGTCAAGGTCGCTAATGGCCAAACGGGCTCAAAAAAGGTTTGTTTCCGAGATCTCAAAAACCGGAAGACCCAGAGCCCCAATCATAGTAGCAAATGATGCCCTATATATTTATCTAAGGTTAGCCGTACTTTGGTAGCGACTGCCTAATTACTTTTTTTAATATAGATTTTTAAAAATTTATGACATTGCAGAAATCGTGACTTTGGCAATTTCTCCATGAAACACTGGTTTTTGGTCATAGCATGCTATAGTAAACTACCCCAAACATATACCCAAAACCCCCAAATCAAATGTCAAATTTGACCTTGACCCTCATTTTCAAGGTCATTCGGCTATTTCATGGAGAAATATTGAAGTGGGCTAAAAGTGATGTTTTGTTGACCCCCCCCTTAATTCGCACATGCTCTTTCAGAATATGGGGTCAAATTTACCCCATGACCTTCACATGACCTTGTAAGAGCATTTCAACACCTATTTTGCAGGGGAATCCTTTGCCACTGGCTTTAGCCAGTTGCAGTCTAGTTGTATTTAATACTTGTTTTTTTGCATGGACTGCATGTTGATTTAGTGGTTAAATGAAACAGTGTTAGTATTAACACCAGATGTTAAATCCTGGGATCTACTACACATATTTCTATCCATACTCTAGGTGAATGGGAGCACTGGTTACTGCGAGTGGAGGAATATGTGTATTCCTCAGAGTTTGTGCCAGAATTCTCCTCCATCCTTGTCCCCAATGTAGACAATGTCAGGACCAGCTTTCTGATAGAGACTATTTCAAAGCAGAGTAAAGTGAGTACATGTTCTTACACCTTTTGAATATTTGCTCAGGAAAAGAGTCTGCATTTGAATGCTGTTATGATGGTTTCTAATATTGTACAAACTGTGCATCAGGAATAGCCTGTAACTGATACACTTGCCCAAAACATTGTTGGGCACTTAAAACATTATTTATTGCAGACCAATGCTTAATACTCCCTTTATTCCTTAATTTCAAGTAATGAAATAAGTTACATTTCCATTATAACATTATTTATTTCAGATCAACACTTAATATTTGGTTTATTCCTTAATGTCAGGGAATTAAATTAGTCGCATTTAATCTGTATATTTCCTAAATATATTAGCAATTTATTTACATGTTTTTTTTTCCTTTTGTAGGCTGTGTTGTTGATTGGTGAGCAGGGTACAGCCAAGACTGTGATGATCCAGGGTTATATGGCCACCTATGATCCTGACCAACACCTCAGCAAGAGCTTCAACTTCTCATCAGCTTCAACACCTATGATGTTCCAGGTGAGGACATGGAACTTTTTAGTGGAAAGCAAATTGATTATAATTTGCTTCTGTGTCAAATCTTTGCCTTATTGCATCACAGAACCTTTGCAAAATTTTGTTCCTATATGCTGTTGATGGAGTTGGCCCTGACAGTTGAACACCACCATACACCACAGTATCAATAACTTGCTGTACAGCAGCACTGGTCCTAATATTTAACAATATTGGTACAAATTCTATTCAAAGTAGACTAAAAAAAAAACAAATAACATGATTGAATATTAAGAGAAATTTTTCTGAAAATGTGACATTTTGTGTTTAATAAATTTAAACCTATTGTGCTTTAACTGAAATTGGTATATCTGATATCATAATAAATCTTAGATGAACTGTGTATTTAAGTTTTACCATTTCCTAAATTTTCATAAACCTAAAAAAAAGTAAAAAACAAAAATATTCATAAGATATAAATATAGTACCTTTCCTTTTTGTCACTTAAAAGCTCAACTGTAGAATCGACCCAAACAAGGCTGTCATCTAACAGGACCCTAGGTTTCTGCAGTTGCAATGACAGCTTCACTGCAGGCTCAAGTGCATCCTGAATTAAACAGCATGATAGTCTAAGTGTATGAAATCGAATATCAGTTATCAAAAAACATGAATGGTATACAGGCAATGATAGCAATGACTGAAAGCTATATTAAGGTTCAAAAATTAAAGTTTGAATACAATATTTTAACTTCTCCAAACATTAATTATAATTTTGGATAAAAATATTAAAGAATAAAAAACCAACTTCAATGAATGCCATGAGCTGCTTGTCCATCAGCAACTTCAGAAGTCCTCCTGCCTTAGGGTTTTCATGGCCAACAGTGGAAAGGTGTGCCTCAAGAGCAATTTAGGACTTGAGAAGAGCAAGAATTCCTCTCAAATTAGTGTGGAAGCCACCGTGTTCCTGTCACCTGTGGAGGATAGACACCAGACTTTACTGCCTCAATAGCTCTTTTAAGCCCCTGTTTGTTTTTGTATTATATAGAAGTAATACAAGCCAATGAGGAGGGTCATCAATTTATCATACAGTTTGAGAGGCTTGACCACATCTCTGAATCCCAATTCTAGGTGATGGCACAAACAATGTACATTTACAATCTCACTGTTTATGTTATCCTTCAACAATGTTGATAGTCCAGAGCGAGCACCGACCAGTTTGTCTGCAAATATAAAGGGAAACTTTAGTTTTAACAAGGTTACTTCTGTTTGCAAATTAAAGTAAGATGTCCTTTATTCCCTTTATATGAATGAAAGAAAATTTATAAACAACAAAAAAGTTATCATGTTTCTTTAAACTGAAACTAAATTATTTATTTACCTTTGTCAGTTTGATTCTTCTGAAGTACTTCTGTTCAATCAAGTGTTCATACAGGTCTTGGGATTTTGTAGACTTGGATGAACTTATATCCAAAAACCTTTCAGAGACATTTCTTTTAAAACAAGTCCTGATATAAACAGTTTCTTGTTCATTGCCCGCAATGTCTGTGCTTCCATCCATCAAAAATGAAAAAAAAAAAGGGCATTCATTCAACAATTTTCTAGTTGATGCGTGCTCCGTTTGTGCAATACTGTTTACAAATGATGCAGCAGCCCTGTTATTCATGTGTGTTGTCCCTAAGTCCAAGTTTTTAGCAATGTCAAGCTTGCAAAGCCAGGTGAAATCTGTCGGTGGCCTGTTATGTTTCGCAATGGCATGCGCATTACGAAATGTTTACCCTTAGACGATCTCTTTCTGCTGTCTGAAGTTTAAACAGGGTCTGCCCAGCCTGTGACCAGGTTTTCTCTCTGTACGTTTTCTTTTTGTTCATGAAAAAACTGTGGGCCTTAACTTGCCCCTTAGCAGACTTGTGGTCATTCACTGTGGACGTACAAAAATTGTCAGAGCCCACAATGAAGACTTTTGACTTCTGCTGCTGGTAGCCCTTGCTGTAATACTCTTGGCACTCGGAACAGAACATTTTTTTCAGCTCAGGGTTGTATGTCAGCCATGGCCTACATTCTCTTCATTTGTCACTGAATTTCCGTTCAACTCGTTTCTTTTCATATTCTTTTTGTTTCTGACTTTTCTCTTCCTCGTTTGTCTTGATGTATTTTACAGAGGACCATAGAGAGCTATGTGGACAAGCGTATGGGCAGTACCTATGGTCCCCCAGGTGGTAGGAAGATGACAGTGTTTGTAGATGATGTCAATATGCCTATCATCAATGAGTGGGGAGATCAGGTGAGGGGCAGGTTTTTGTGTGCTTTTTATTAAAATTGAATTTGGTACTTTAAGACTTTTCTAAGATCTTCATCATTGATATGCTGATATCTTGGAATATTAAAAAGTGAACTTTAAGATGATAAATTTTAGTAATATTAATAAATAATATTTTTTGAAGCCTAAAATCCCATAAAGTTCAGAAGATTTTGCAATGTTTAAACAAAAACATATTCAAGACTAGAGCATATTTAATTGATTGCACTGCCTAAATATATTTAAGGGACATTAATAGGAAAGTTATGTACGTTAAAGTTAAACAATTGTCAGTAACCAGTATCAATGTAACACAACAGGTGACCAACGAGATCACGCGTCAGATGATGGAGATGCATGGTATGTACAGCCTGGAGAAACCAGGAGACTTCACCCATATTGTGGATGTCCAGTTCATTGCTGCCATGATCCAGCCAGGAGGAGGGAGAAATGATATACCACAGAGACTAAAGAGACAGTTCTCTATCTTCAACTGCACACTGCCATCAAATAACTCTATTGATAAGATATTTGGTAAGTCAGGACCCAAGTGATCTGTGCAATTTGATGCAGTAAGAAGCTTGAAATGATGGTCATTAAATACAGCATTATGAAATGAATGTATAAATGATGCTCTAAAATTGAGAGCATGGTTTGTGTTGTATGTGCCTTTGAAAATGAAACTCTTCAGAAAAGCACCAGAAAAATAATTGTGTAAGTTGATTTATTTTACTGTTACCAGGATTGTTATAATAACATAATGATATGGCATGCCGTGTTCCAGGTATCATTGGTGAGGGTTACTTCTGTTCCACCAGGTTTTGCCCAGAGGTTGTGGAACTGATCAAACAACTGGTGCCAGCCACTAGAATATTATGGCAGCAAACCAAGGTGAGGGCAGACGAAATTTATAAGTTGGTTAGAAGCTTATAGTCTTACTAAAATGTCATGATCTGCATGGCACATTTGACACATTGTTCAAGTTAAAGCAGACCTTTAAACTAACACACTAAGAGAGATTGTTTACACTCTGCATGCTTGGGGGGTAAAATTGCAAACTTTTGTACCATTTTCTGGGGTCTTTCCATAATCTAGGGTCAGAGTCTACACTTTTCCTTTTAATGATATTTTTAGGTGAAAATGCTGCCTACACCTGCCAAGTTCCACTACATCTTCAACCTGCGTGATCTGTCCCGTATCTGGCAAGGCTTGTTGACCATAAAGGGAGATGAGTGTGCCTCCTCCAGTGTCCTCATGGCACTCTGGAAAAATGAATGTTACAGGGTGATAGCTGACAGGTGACTGTTCTATTTTGTCATAGGGTCAATTCTGAGGATATTTTCCTTTCTGTTTCTGTCTTTGCATATATGCGGGGTATATACTAGTACTTGAAGCAGTGCTTAGAGTCTATTAATTTATCTAGAAATTTTGCTTAACAGGATCAGGCATTTTTATTCAGATTACCTAGAAAGGTGGGTAATGAGCATTTCATGTAATTGAAACAATTTTTTTTAATTTTACTAAAATTTAGTTAATTTAAATAGTCTATACTGATTGAAAGGTGATAGATGTGAAGACAGTTTTACTTTTAGAATTAAAAACTTCAGCATTATGTAAATGTTTGTGCGTTTTCCTTTAGATTTACCAATGAAGATGACAAGAAGTGGTTTGAAGAAGCAGTGATTCGTGTAGCCAAGGAACATGTGGGTGAGGAATACGCAGAGATGGTGAAGGCGACACATTACTTTGTGGACTTCCTGAGAGATGCCCCAGAACCAACTGGAGAAGAACCAGAAGATGCTGAAATAGAGACACCTAAACTTTATGAACCAGTCAGTGAAGCAAAATATTAAACACATTTCTCATTCTGCACTGTTTGCAGGAATTTTGATTACATTCAAAAGAAAGTATTGCCTTACATGCATGTTATAGCTCGCTCTTTGTTAGATACTCAGGACATTTTATTTATTTATTTATTTTATTTATTATTTTTTTTAGTGTCAGAATTACCTGTAGTCTTAAGTATCAGGTATTAGATTTTTAACTGTTACATTAGCCTCCACAGTTTCCTCCAGTGGTGATCACATCAATTACTTTTATTTAATTGTGACTATATTTACTCAATAAAGAGGGTTTTGTCTTAGATCCCCAGCTTTGAAGAGTTAAAGGAGCGTCTCCAGTTCTTTGTTGCCAACTACAATGAGACCATTCGAGGAGCCCACATGGATTTGGTGTTCTTCCAGGATGCCATGGTGCATTTGATTGTGGTAAGTGTATCAGAATACAGGGTTGTCATCCTATGTACTTCCCTTGAAGACAAAGATATGAAATTAAGACTGAGGGAAAGTTAATGCAAATAGTTCCCATTATGGCATCAACTGGTACATGTTCATATTTAGAAAATGAAAAACTACAATGCATCTCCATGTTTTAGATTTCCCGTATTATCCGTACTCCTCGTGGTAATGCCCTCTTGGTTGGAGTAGGAGGCTCAGGAAAACAGTCCCTTACAAGGCTGGCCTCATTTATTGCTGGGTACAAGATCTACCAGATAACTCTCACAAGGTTTGTGGAATCATCAACATAACTTGTCCTTTGCTTATGAGTAATTCACACATAATAAGTAGCAAGTGTATTTTTTTGGCATCAAAATTAATTATTTTAGAAATTGTCTAAGAATTTTTAATGCTTGCCTGTGCCCAAGGACTACGAAATGACCAATATTATCAGATGTATCTGATATATCACTAAATAGATTTATCTTATACATTACTATTAGATTGCTCTTAGTTATGTACATTGTTATTAGCTGTGTTGTTATCCTGGTCTTTGATGTTTCAGGACATACAATGTGAGCAACTTGATGGATGACTTAAAATACCTGTACAATGTTGCTGGGGCTGAAGGAAATGGGATCACATTTATATTCACAGATAATGAGATAAAGGATGAGGCTTTCTTGGAGTACATGAATAATGTGTTGAGCTCAGGAGAGGTAGGATTGTAACTGGATGTTAACTATATATACCTAACTATATTTTTTAACTTCATGAAGAGGCCTTTTCTTCAGCATCTCCCAAAACTAAGAAAAAAACTTATTTTTTTTTTCTTTAATTGCACATAAAGCTGACAGAATTAATTTATGAAACATTTTATAAAGGTTGGATAATTTTGTTGATGCAAAGAGTTTTATAAATTGATTGTTACATTTGCTTTATTATTGTACTTTCTCAAAAAATGTTCATATCTGTAGTTGATTCCCTAAATTTTATCATAATGGAAGGTGTTCCTCAAACTTATAAATTGGCAATAAAGTCACAACAGCACCTTCTTCATAAAATGCAAGAACTTATAAATTTATTTATTTTGTAGGTCTCCAACCTCTTTGCTAGAGATGAGATGGATGAGATTACCCAAGAGCTTATTCCAGTAATGAAGAAAGAACACCCACGGAGACCTCCAACTCAGGAAAACTTATATGATTATTTCATCTCCAGAGCAAGAAATAATCTCCATGTTGTACTTTGTTTTTCACCAGTAAGTGAATGATCATGTGTTGTCAGCAAACAATTTCATAGACTATGTAGCTTTTTTAGGTACCACTTAATAAAGGCAGTCATTTGGTTCTGGGAAACAAAAGTAATACAACCTTTTTTGTTACTGTTAAAAAGTGTGTACGGTAATTACTCAATCTTTTCAATAGGGGAAATTGTTAATTTGAAAAAAAACTGTATTTTTGAAGACGTAATAATTTTTCTTAAAATTAGAACATTCTTACTGATTGGTACGTAGCAATAAAATTAAAAAGCAGCCTACTCTATAGTTCTATTCTATGAAGAAAAGCTCCACAAATGCCATATAGAAATGTAATTTTTGTGATTATAAAATTATGTCTCAAAGTTTGATCATTTTGCCCACTGAAAAGATTAAGTCTTTACCATACTTTAAACATGTATCATAAGGATACTTCATGTATCTACTTTTTGAACTGCTTGTTCTAGGTAGGGGAGAAGTTCCGCAACCGCTCTCTCAAGTTCCCAGGTCTGATCTCAGGCTGCACCATGGACTGGTTCAGTCGCTGGCCGCGGGATGCCCTAATAGCTGTCTCCAACCACTTCCTGTCCAACTACAAGATTGTCACCACAGATGACACCAAGCAGCACCTGGTGGAGGCCATGGGGTTTGTCCATGATAATGTGGCTAACACTTGTGTGGAGTACTTCCAGAGGTGTGTTTTAGATATATTGATCTGGATTACTACAGACACACTGTATATGAGATGTGTGTTGGTTTCAACAAGACAATGAGTTTATTCTCATAAATAAATTACCTTCTTTAGAGCACTGTAAGAGAATTTGAGTTACATAAGTAAGGTGAAGTATTGTGTTGTGACAAATAAATGAAATTACTACAAATTTTTAAGGCAGATGATTTCATTTAAACTTGTAATTTCAAGGTATCGCCGTCAGACTCACGTGACTCCCAAATCTTATCTGTCCTTCATTGATGGGTACAAGTCCATCTACTCAGAGAAGTATGACCACATTGGAGAACTGGCCAACAGAATGGCCACTGGTGGGTGCCAGTATGGTGTACTAGAACAGAGAAATTGTTGCTGCAACACCGTGCCTAATGCTGAAGATGCTAACAAAGTTAAATTTGAGTGATTTTAATACCAGTGGAATATTTGTTGATGTGAACTTTGATATGTGCCTCAGAACATTAGTATCAAATTAACATTGATATTTTTCTTCATTTGATAGAAGTCATTTTGTTCATTTGTGATATCATTTATACTAGGGTTAAACAAGTTGATTGAGGCCACCCAGTCAGTAGACCAGCTGTCCAAAGACCTTAAGGAAAAGGAAAAAGAGTTGGCTGTGGCCAATGTCAAAGCTGACAAGGTATCAATGTTCAGTTATAAGAACTGAACTGCATGGTTAAAGTCATCAGTAAATAGTGCATCATCTGTGCAATAAGTTTTACAATTATGAATGTATATCTGAGTGCTCATACTTGGCAATAAAACTTAAGTGGTTTTATTTCTGCAGTAACAACAGGCAATTATCATATTAAGTCTTTTATAAATGACTTTGTTTCTGAGTCATCTTCAAAGAAATGACCATGGATGTTGGGTATTTTACAGGTGCTTGCTGAGGTGACAGTCAGTGCCCAGGAGGCAGAGAAGGTGAAAGCTTCAGTGCAGAAGGTGAAAGATAAGGCTCAGAAAATTGTAGATGAAATCAACCACGAGAAGGCCATTGCTCATGCTAAACTGGAGGATGCAAGACCTGCACTGGAAGAGGCAGAATCTGCACTTCAGGTGGGGATTTCTGAGATGGACTTTGATTTTCAGTGCTTTAATGAGTTCTTATACTCATCTTTTTGAACTGATTTGCTTTAGAAAATCAAAATCTCACAGAATGATGTGTGGTTAAAGTTGATGTGTTTGCACACAATTATTATAATTCTATTTCTGTTCCAGACCATTAAACCTGCTCATATTTCAACTGTAAGGAAGCTGGGCAAGCCACCACACTTAATTATGAGAATTATGGACTGCGTGTTGATTCTGTTCCAAAAATCTGTGGACCCTGTAACACAAGACCCTGAAAGACCTTGTGTAAAACCTTCTTGGGGAGAGTCATTGAAGGTAAAGAAACATATAGTTAGTGTTTGAAATAGAATTCAGTGTATTCATGTTAATGCTTCTGTTTCTATTTTCCAGTTTTTGTCAACGAAATTTATACCTTCCAATTTGTTCTTGATTATTAGCATATAAAAGGTGAAAATATTTTAAAGTGAGTAAAAAACCTGTTAGGTTTAACTGAAATGATGTATAAAATTACATTCTGTATCAGATATGTGTACATTCCTGCTGTGTAAGTAAAATCTTTGTATTATCCAGCTGATGAGTGGTGGTGGCTTCCTCCAAAGTTTACAGACCTTCCCTAAAGACAGCATCAATGCAGAGACTGTGGAACTGCTGCAACCCTACCTGGAAATGGAAGACTACAACTTTGACACAGCCAAGAAAGTCTGTGGTGATGTAGCTGGACTCTGCTCCTGGACAAAAGCTATGTCTTTCTTCTATGGTATCAACAAGGAGGTGTTACCTCTAAAGGTATGGCATATTGTTCCTAGGGGAGAACAGAATTCTCTTCAGTTTTGGTTGAACTTTAATGACAGTAATGTGTCAGATTGAAACTGCTGTTTTGGTTGTTTTCTCTTTTGTATTCCCTGTACTTGTATTTGTGTCGCCAGTTGATTGCTTGTAAAATTCAGTTATTATTGATAAAATAATTCAGACATATAATATTTTTGTTTTGTTTTAATGTTTTAATTGATTGTTAAAATTCATAGTGATTATTTATATTGTTATTTATTTGTGCAGAATTTTGAGTTGGTTCTGTTCACTCAGAGTAGCAGAATTATAAAGTTAAACATTTTTGGTAACATTATAATTCTGTTTGTCATTCCAGGCTAACCTTGCTGTTCAAGAGGCCAAACTAACTGTAGCCACCAAGGAGTTGAACAGTGCACAGGCACAGCTAGATGAAAAGCAGAAAGAACTGGATGCTGTACAGGCAATCTATGATGCAGCTATGAAAGAAAAGCAGGTAATTCAATTAAACTAAATTATAATGATTTCAGTTGATCTGTTTTATGGTTAGAGGTGCAATTTCCCTTCTGCTTTATATGTCTAGTTTCTCCCCCTAAACCATTGCTTGAAATTTGATTAAATGATATTTTAATGATTCTGATATCATTGAAAGGCTGTTCAACCCTAGATAAACACAAAATTCAGTGTGATTTAAAATCCAATTTTTCTTTAAAATAAATAAATCATTTACGTTCAGGAACTGCTGGATGATGCAGAAACTTGTCGTAGAAAGATGGATGCTGCGTCGGCTCTCATCAATGGTTTGGCAGGGGAGAAGGTCAGGTGGACGGCCCAGAGTAAGGAGTTCAAGTCTCAGATTGACAGGTAAAGGGATCATGATGTACTATTTCTTTGATTTGGATGGAAGTGAGATGTTAACACCTTCATTTGGTTTTTCTTATCAACTTAGATAAAATTAAAAAGCAGCCTACTCTATAGTTCTATTCTATGAAGAAAATCAAATGTAGATTTACAGTTTTGTATGCTGACTTCAGTTGCTTTTTCCTTGTCATCAATCATAACAAGTTTACTTTTCTACCATATCACAAGACACTTCAATTTTAAAGGAAGCAAGAGGTTTTTAAAAAAAGTTTTTATCATTTAGCTGTTTCTCATTTTAGCTCTAATTGTACCACCAGCGTTAGCGCTGGCGGTACACATGGTTTCGGTCCCGTCCGGATCGTTCCGCCGGCTCCGCCGGACGGCTACCGTTACCGCTTCTCCTCCTAGACGGTAAGGGCCCCCGTACCCATCTCATGGATTTAGGTCACCTATAATCTCAACTCGTTCCACGTAAAATTTGGGCTTTGTCGGTATTGGGGTCTGGGTGTGGCACTCATTGCAATGCACCCTTGTCTAAAAATGGCAAAATTAAATGCTAATTATCTACCCTACGGAAGGAGTTATGGGAAAAATTTCTATAGACGGCTTTCCAAAAGTCATATGTGTAGATTTCAAATATACCCTTGGATTTGACCTTTGACCTCTACTTCAAGGTCAAATGGGCCAAAATTTTCAAAAAAATGAAAAATTTTACGAAAAAAAATTTTTTTGCCCTGTTATTCAGACACCACACAGACTTAACCAATAATATTATTGGAAAGTGTTACCCTTCAGGTCATCTTTCATCTCCATGAATTTGGGGTCAATCGGTGCATTTTCACGGGAGTAGCGGCCATAAGATACCGAAACTGAAAACTGTCTCTAATTCGGGAACCGTTAATGCTAGAGACCCATTCTTTTTTGCATTTTGTAGAGCATGTAAAGCCCAACACTGGAGGTGGTCTCGGTTTTTTTGTATTCCATACGGTTTTCGAGTTACGCTGTATCAAAAAGTACATATTGGTGGTAAAAGCAAAATGTGCAGTACGGTAATGGATAATAAATTTTGAACTCTGGAAAAATAAAACATAAGGCTTGGCAAAGCTGACAACTTGTGTTCAAAAATGACATTATTTCATCAAATTTGAACTTCTGAAACTTCAGAGCACCTCCTATTTCAAGAATTTTGACCAAAATGACATTTTCTTTATTTTAATTAATTTTTTCTGTACGAAATTTAAGGCACATTATGGTAACTCCAAAATTATAACATCTAGTCCCTTATATCTCCAAAACTGGCAGAGATAGGTCCATACTTACTATTGAAGTTGAATAGGAAGTCATATACTGGCAATCTTACTATGACCTTGAAATTGACCTTTGACCTACTTTTCACCATGAACTGAACTTTGCAAATTTTTCTTCCCTTTTATCTCCAAAACTGGCAGAGATAGGTCCATAGTTACTATTGAACTTGAATAGGAAGTCATATACTGGCAATCTAAATGTGACCTTAAAATTGACCTTTGACCTACTTTACACCATGAACTGAATTTTGCAAATTTTGCTTTCCTTTTATCTCCAAAACTGGCTGAGATAGGTCCGTAGTTACTATTGAACTTGAATAGGAAGTCATATACTGGCAATCTAAATGTGACCTTAAAATTGACCTTTGACCTACTTTTCACCATAAACTGAACTTTGCAAATTTTGCTTCCCTTTTATCTCCAAAACTGGCAGAGATAGGTCCATAGTTACTATTGAACTTGAATAGGAAGTCATATACTGGCAATCTAAATGTGACCTTGAAATTGACCTTTGACCTACCTTTCACCATGAACTGAACTTTGCAAACTTTTCTTCCCTTTTATCTCCAAAACTGGCTGAGATAGGTCCGTAGTTACTATTGAACTTGAATAGGAAGTCATATACTGGCAATCTATATGTGACATTAAAATTGACCTTTGACCTACTTTTCACCATGAACTGAATTTTGCAAATTTTGCTTTCCTTTTATCTCCAAAACTGGCTGAGATAGGTCCGTAGTTACTATTGAACTTGAATAGGAAGTCATATACTGGCAATCTAAATGTGACCTTAAAATTGACCTTTGACCTACTTTTCACCATAAACTGAACTTTGCAAATTTTTCTTCCTTTTTATCTCCAAAACTGGCAGAGATAGGTCCGTAGTTACTATTGAAGTTGAATAGGAAGTCATATACTGGCAATCTAAATGTGACCTTTAAATTGACCTTTGACCTACTTTACACCATGAACTGAATTTTGCAAATTTTGCTTTCCTTTTATCTCCAAAACTGGCTGAGATAGGTCCGTAGTTACTATTGAACTTGAATAGGAAGTCATATACTGGCAATCTAAATGTGACCTTAAAATTGACCTTTGACCTACTTTTCACCATAAACTGAACTTTGCAAATTTTGCTTCCCTTTTATCTCCAAAACTGGCAGAGATAGGTCCATAGTTACTATTGAACTTGAATAGGAAGTCATATACTGGCAATCTAAATGTGACCTTGAAATTGACCTTTGACCTACCTTTCACCATGAACTGAACTTTGCAAACTTTTCTTCCCTTTTATCTCCAAAACTGGCTGAGATAGGTCCATAGTTACTATTGAACTTGAAAAGGAAATCATATACTGGCAATCTAAATATGACCTTAAAATTGACCTTTGACCTACTTTACACCATGAACTGAATTTTGCAAATTTTGCTTTCCTTTTATCTCCAAAACTGGCTGAGATAGGTCCGTTGTTACTATTGAACTTGAATAGGAAGTCATATACTGGCAATCTAAATGTGACCTTAAAATTGACCTTTGACCTACTTTTCACCATAAACTGAACTTTGCAAATTTTGCTTCCCTTTTATCTCCAAAACTGGCAGAGATAGGTCCATAGTTACTATTGAACTTGAATAGGAAGTCATATACTGGCAATCTAAATGTGACATTAAAATTGACCTTTGTCCTACTTTTATCCATAAACTGAACTTTGCAAATTTTGCTTCCCTTTTATCTCCAAAACTGGCAGAGATAGGTCCATAGTTACTATTGAACTTGAATAGGAAGTCATATACTGGCATTATAAATGTGACATTAAAATTGACCTTTGTCCTACTTTTATCCATAAACTGAACTTTGCAAATTTTGCTTCCCTTTTATCTCCAAAACTGGCAGAGATAGGTCCATAGATACTATTGAACTTGAATAGAAAGTCATATACTGGCAATCTAAATGTGACCTTGAAATTGACCTTTGACCTACTTTTCAACATGAACTGAATTTTGCAAATTTTGCTTCCCTTTTATCTCCAAAACTGGCTGAGATAGGTCCATAGTTACTATTGAAGTTGAATAGGAAGTCCTATACTGGCAATCTAAGTGTGACCTTGAAATTGACCTTTGACCTACTTTTTATCATGAACTGAACTCTGCTAATTTCTTTCTCTTTTAACTTCAAACTTGACAGAGATAGGTCCATAGTTACTCTTGAGCTTGAATAGGAAGTCATATACTGGCAATTTACTGTGACCTTGAAATTGACCCTTGACCTACCTTACGAAGAACTTAAATTTGATTGTACCATATATATTTTTTGCAATAGTTTAAAAATTCTTGTTGATTGCATTTTTACAGGTTGTCAAGCACAAAACTGGTGGCTGTGTCCCTTATTTTGTGTATGTGGGGGTCTATACAAATGCGTTTTCTCCAGCTGGTGGTACAATATTTGGAGGCAGTATCGCCTCTCTGATCCTCTAGTTTTTAATCCTAATTTAATGCACTATGTTATTAACTGTTTTATTTTCACATTTCAACCTTAAGGCTTTTTATAAGGCTTTTATTATTTCTACTAGTGTTTTGCACTGAGATCACTTTTAAAAACTCAGACAGAATTCAATTTCTGATATATATTTTACATATATATCATTATGTTAGCTGAATAAAATTTATTATCAACCGTTATTGAACATTCCAGATTGGTTGGTGATGTTCTACTGTGCACTGGGTTCCTGTCATATGCTGGTCCATTCAACCAAGAGTTCAGAACCACACTGAGGAACAACTGGCAGTCTGAGATGATGAAACGTAGAATTCCTTTTACCACTGACCTCAACATCACAGATATGTTGGTGGACAACGCTACAGTAAGGATGCTTGACTAGCAAAGAGAAATGATTTGATGATTGATTTACTTAGAAAAAAGATATTGTCTTGTTTTAAAATTGTAGTTTACTTTCTTTCATTTTACAGTCATTCTTTGCTAGTGGTGCACTGCGGGGGGACCATAACAAGAATGTAATTTAAATTTAGATAGCCGACCAAATTCTCATGACATCGTTGTGTATGTTTCAATAACAAATCAAAGAAGCTGCATGAGCAAGGAGGATGTTGTT
Source organism: Lingula anatina (assembly GCF_051362555.1). NCBI lineage: Eukaryota > Metazoa > Brachiopoda > Lingulata > Lingulida > Lingulidae > Lingula > Lingula anatina. Next base: position 750,061 of record NC_141773.1, read on the forward strand.
ATAAAAGCAAAAAAAGAGAAAAAGCAGAAAATATATCGAAATTACCCTCAAAATGGCGTCCTTTTTTGTGGAATTTCGACCCTACCTCTATTTAGGAACAGTTTGTTTAGGGTTTGAATGAATTATTGAAGCAGGGAATACACCTACTGCAAGAAGATATAATAAACAGAATGTGCAAATGGTTATTTAAATAAAAATTTATTTGAAGTCACTGAAAAATGATCACAAAATTAGCTTAACTTACGATACATGCGGTGTCCCACCCCGATGAAAATTTCATCTAATCCTATCTTTCCGTATTAAAACTGTTAAATCGTCCAAAATAGTATGTCGGTTAGTTTGTGTCACGAAATCCATGATAATATCAGTTTTCTTAAGAATTTCACATTTATTGCTCAGCAAGGTCGATTTTTCTTCACCGCGTCCCAATATAACGTTCGCAACGCTGAAACTTCAGAGATCGATTCTTATCAGACGACTTTAAAATGCCGCGTGAAAATTATACATCGATAGCGATCTTCTTCCATACTCACTAACTGATGACGTCTTACACACGAATGGCTTCTTTTGCACACTAAAAAAACCAGCTCAAACTGGCGGGTGGCCCATTCTGATAACACGTCACGCAATGACGCTGTCGAGATAGGATACAGGGCACAGGTGTAATTCCCTCGATTTAACCGTCACAGGATTGTTTATTGGGATCTTCTTTGTATGAAGGTGAGAAATAATGAGTTTCGTTTCATTTTTCTTCAATTGTTTCAACATATTTGTGTACCGATTGATTTTTACCATTCTATAAGTAGGGTGACTTCGTCTGAACTTTCGTTTTGCGTCTGTGTCACATGGGGGACTAAAGGTCGGGGTCCGCCATATAGATAAACGTCCCAATAAAATATTCGCCCCGATAGATACGTCTCTATACATACACGTCTCAATAGATTTACGTCTCGTTAAATTTACGTTCCGATAGATCCACCAACAGATTCCTATAAACCCACGTATCTTTAGATCCAGGTACCGCTAGATCCATCTATCTGACATCGTGATCGGCTAAAAGGCCCATATCAACTTGCGTTGTGAAATTTAGAACACATTTTTATGTTCTTTTTTGTTTTGTTTTGTTTAGAACACATTTACATGTAAATTCAGAACACTTTTTACGTGTTCGAATGTTGCATTTTGAGAACGCTTTAAACAGTGTTCTGACGCTAGAACAGTAATTAAGCGTTGTGAAATATAGAACACACTTTTGTTCTTTTTATGTTCTTTCACTGAGTATTGTGTGAAAACGATCTAGTAGAATAATATATTGCTGACTGCGTACTGCCGTTTTAAAGAAGTGCATTTTATGTACTGAGTAGTATACCAACCATTTCGAGCAATAGTGTAGGCCTACCTGTAATGGATCTATCGGTATTTGGATCTAAAAATACGTGGATCTATAGGTATGCGGATTTAAAGGACGTGGGTTTATGAGGACGTCATATCTATAGGAACGCAAATATATAGGACAGCAGAAAAAAATCGGATCTATCGGTATTTAAATCTAAAAAGACGTTTTTTCCGTTTTTCCTTTATGTATCTATCGGTAACGGGAGTATAGAGACGTGTAATATTTTGGGACTAAATTTTATCCGTACGTACCCTAAAGGTCATATTGAACATGGTGACGCGGTGATAACGTATTCATGTTCTCTTGTTCTCGAAAACTCAACCATCGAAATTGAATTACTTTTTTTTTAGTTTTGTCTTAAATTAAGCTGCTACACTGTATTCCGTGCGTTTAAAATTTAACCGTCTGTAAAAACAGCAATAATGGATTACTAGCAACACTTACGTTACGCAATGAAGCACCGAAAATGGGTGAAGAAAATGTGTCTCAGTAATGCGTGTTTGCCACTCATAATGCACTGTACTTTGTTTGAATAAGCAATAAACTATTTGTGATCTTAGGTTATCCATTGTTCGTTATCAGAGTTAACAGATTCTTTGTGTGATTTTTTTTCGGAATCCCAAGAGTGGATGCCTTAGTGAGCACAGAACAGATATCACCATTGGTCTACATATGTCAGGAAGAATGTTATAATTATGAACTTTGTGTTACACTGAACTTCATTTTGTTAAATTTTGTATTTAACTGAACTTTATTGTGTTAAAATAATAATAAAAAAATAATATTTCTGATAAAAAACTACAATCTGGAACATTCTTTAGATCAACTTTGTTCAGTGTGTGTCCCATATGACAGAGTTACAGTAAATAAAATATGTGCATTATTCCTCTGTGTTTGTCAATTCCATTTTAAAAGCATGTGAAAGTGGTGTGCCCCTCATGAATGAAGTGTGTATGGATAATAGCAAAAATATTGTTATTATTTACATGATTATAAAAAGTTTTTGTACCCGCGTCAATAACGTTACCGTGACCCACATATTCACCATTTTTATTAATTATGAAATGTGGATTAAATTCTTCAAAACCAGTTTTGAAGCATTGAGACAACACCCCCTTATGATTTAAACTAAAACTGAAAACATTCCATTAGACTTTCATTAGTTTGTGCAAAATATATTACCCAGGGTAACGCGTCTTGGATTTGGTGGGTATAGCTGTTCAACTCTCCTGTGTGCCCTAAAAAGGGCAGCTGCTGTTTCCCTTTTTATGAAATGATAAACTGTGATGGTGTAGCTATCACATCGCAAAATTACAGCTTCCCAGAGAAAGTTTGAAATTTTTGGTCAAATTCAACATTTTGTAACCACTAGCAAAGAATGACACTTTATGAAACTTGGTTTATTTTAAATTGTGATGTTATTAACTGAAAGTTATTTTTATCTTTGAATTTGAACTACCTAAATTAATGTATATGCTCAATACCTGTTGATTCATTATGTAAAAATGTCTATTTTGTTAGATAGGAGAGTGGAACCTTCAAGGCCTTCCCAATGATGACCTGTCTATTCAGAATGGTATCATTGTCACCAAGGCAACAAGATATCCACTACTCATTGACCCTCAGGGACAGGGCAAGAACTGGATCAAGAACAGGGAGAAAGACAGAGAACTGCAGGTTGGTCTTCCTTGTATACTGTGATTATTGTACCATCAGAGTTAGCACAGGGGGTACACGTGGTCTAGCCAAGTAGAAAATTAAAATAGTGGGTTAAAAAATTGTGTCAGTTACCTTATATGAGCTTATAGAGAAATATTTTTATTGAAGATTCTTTCCATCAGTTTTGTGCGATCATTAACTTGGTGAAAAGTAATTACAGCAAATATTTAAATTTCCATCACCTATTTATTGCTTAAGGAAAAAGCTGCTGAACTAAAAAAAACATGTTGACAGAATATTAGTTTTTATGTGTATACGTTGACTGACTATTGAATCATCTTGAATTCCTAGTTGACATCATTGAACCACAAGTATTTCCGCACCCACATGGAGGATGCCCTGTCTCTGGGCAGACCACTGCTGATAGAGGATGTATCTGAAGAGCTGGACCCTGCCCTGGACAATGTTCTGGAGAAGAACTTTATTAAGTCTGGGAGAACTTATAAAGTAAAAGTGGGTGACAAGGAGGTGGATGTCATGGACGGGTTCTACCTGTATATTACCACCAAGTTACCCAACCCAGCCTATACACCAGAGGTAGGTATACTCTTTATAATCACCAAAATCAAATTAACCTGATAGATTGTTTCAAGAATCATGCACAGATTGTGCTTGTAACATACATTTTTATATATATTTATTTTACACAAAGGGCATTATGGGAGTAACACTAACTTACCAGAACTTTTTACCTTTAGATAAGTGCCAGGACTTCCATAATTGACTTCACTGTAACTATGAAAGGATTAGAAGACCAGTTACTTGGAAGAGTAATCCTTACTGAAAAACAGGTGAGATGTTGATATGGCAGATACAGGTACTAGAAGGTGTGGTTTGTATGAGGTAACCTGGTCTAGTAGCAATATTTTTTATGTACACTGGGAACCATTAAACTTAATTAAAGTAATAAGAAGTAATACTAGGCTATAGATACTAATGGTATACACTAAGCAGTTGATTTCATTACAGTGTTGACATATCTGACAATAAAATATTTGTCTGTAGGAACTTGAAGCAGAGCGCACTAAACTGATGGAGGATGTCACATCCAACAAACGCAAGATGCAAGAACTGGAAGACAATCTCCTGTACAAACTCACCAGTACAAAGGTATGGACAAGATGGAGCAGTATGGAAGGCTTATTGTGAGCCATTTGTTACATAGTTTATGCCTTACATAGATCTTAATTTAGGAGTAGTTTATGATTTCATTAATTGAAAAAAAATTTTTTTTTCTTGCTTTATGAATAGTAAATAGTTCCCTTTAAAAATAACTAATTATTATCTCTTATAGATAAGTGTCTATTCAAATGCTTTTTTGTGTGAAAGATTCATTGGCATTTTTCTTTGGAACCCAGGTTAAGATAACAATAAAATGCAATGTACGTTTTCAATTGGCAGGGCTCTCTGGTAGATGATGAATCCTTGATCTCTGTGTTGGCAGTAACCAAGCAAACTGCAGCTGAAGTGAGTGAGAAACTTGCAGTTGCTGCTGAAACTGAAATAAAAATTAATGACGCAAGAGAGGAGTTTAGACCAGGTAATTACTGTTATGTGCCTGTTAAAAGTTTCTAAAAGTCCTGAACGACAGAGACGTGTAGAATTACCATAATGCACTAGTCTAAACAGAAAAGAATATTAAAATACCATTGTTGTTCAACAAAATATTGGATCAATATTTTTTTCTGTAACATTAATTAATATACATGTCATTGTGGGAATTGATAGTACCATGAAAGTGTTGTTTTGTGTTCTAGTTGCCACTGAAGGCAGTATTCTGTATTTCCTGATCTGTGAAATGAGTATGGTGAACACCATGTATCAGACTTCCCTCAAACAGTTCCTGGGCTTGTTTGACCACTCCATGGCAAGGTAAAGAATGGTTCTTTGCATTTAAATGGTGTGCTTTGCTTATTATTGGTCCTACTTCATACCCACAATTTTTTACAAGTAACTTGTGCACATTGATGATCTAATTATTATATTGGTATCAAACAGCACATATAGATAGTGTATTAAAAATAGAATAGAAATGGGATCTGATATGGAACCATTATATACTGAGCTCAAGTATATATAGGAACTTGTCATTGATGCCAAAGTAGGAATGTTGAAAAACTGCATTTGTAAAGATATTGGGCATGTCAAACTGATCAATTTACCCGTCCACTTTCAGATCAGACAAGTCTCCTGTGACTTCCAAGCGTATCAACAACATCATCGACTACCTGAGGTTTGAGGTGTTTGCCTACTCCTGTCGGGGGCTGTATGAGAACCACAAGTTCCTGTTCACCTTGCTGCTCTGTCTCAAGATTGACACACAGAAGGGCAATGTCTCTCACCAGGAGTTTCAGATACTCATCAAAGGTTGGTTAACTGTTGTACATAGTACAATGTGGGTGACACTGTGTCAATTAAGGCTTGTGTTAGACTGTATTTGTCCTATTGGTAAGTTAGTGTATATAACCTTCTGTTTATTTCTGCAAAAATATATATGCTTGCTTTTGTCCGTGGCCTTTTCTGTAAATGATACATAATACTATTTTAAGATAGAATAACAGCTGATTTGTTGTAACTATTGATTTTTAAAAATTGGCACATTTTATAGTTATTTGTCTAATATTCTACTAATTTTTGTTGAGATTGGTCACTTTTATACAACAATTTAATTAGTTCTTTGAAAGAGAAATATCTTAGTAGACTTAAAATTCTCCAACCTTGACTAAAGTCACTATCATCCCCAGGTGGTGCTGCCTTGGACCTGAATGCAGTTCAACCTAAACCATGCAAGTGGATTCTGGACATGACCTGGCTGAACCTGGTAGAGCTCAGCAAACTGGGCCAGTTCAGAGACATCTTACACCAGGTAAGGAGGCATTACGTGTGTCTTTATTGATACTTCTGGAGTGTTTAGTATATGTGTTATCAGTAAACAACCAGAACAACTTTCATATGTTTTTTTTTTTTTTTTTTTTTTTTTGTTAAATAATAATGTTATTTACAAACCATGCCTGTATAGCCAGCTATTTTAAAGGAGTTGTTTTTCTAAAAAAATGTAGACCCACCGAATCTAGCAGTTGATCCAAATTAGAGAATTTGTGTAAAATCAAAGCCAAATTTTGATGTAGAGTGGACCTTTTGCAGCAGAACTGGAGGTTCTTTTTACATAAATGACATCTTCTTACTAGTAATTTATGGTAAATGTGCGCATGCACACACATACACACACACACGCCAGATGGCTGTGCTTTTTATGTACAGACACAGATGTGTCTGTACATATAGCCATCATCTGCGTCTGTCGTCGCCGTCGCCGTCGTCGCTGTCGCCGTCGTCGCCGTCGTCGCCGTCGCCGTGCACTTTTACCGATAACACGATAAGTGGAAAACCATTTTGCCTTTTGATTTGAAACTTGCAGAACTGATGAATATTCATAATACGCAGGTCAAGTTCGAAAATCAGCATGACCGGGTCACTCTTAGGGAATTTATGCTGTTTTTTCACTTTTTTCAACATATATGCAGCACCGATAACACGATAAGTGGAAAACCATTGTACCTTTTGACTTGAAACTTACAGAACTGATGAATATTCATAATATGCAGGTCAAGTTCGAAAATCGGCATGATTGGGCCATTTTTAGGGAATTTATGCTGTTTTTTCACTTTTCAATATAAATGCAACACTGATAACACAATATAAGAAAAACGGATTGGCCAATTGGCATTATATTCACAGGAGTGGTCAATCTTACTAAAACGCAGGTTGAGTTCGAGAATCAGCATAATCGGGCCATTATTTTAGAAGTTATACTGTTTTTTCACATTTCCTCAGATTCAATTATTAGGCATGTTAACAGTCTCATTATTGAACTTATTAGATGCGTAAAAGTGTTTGTTTGATATTTCCTGCATCTTTACAACATTGTTAGTTGATTATGTAAAAAAACATTGTAAACTTGTTATCATGTATTGTGTAATAAAGTGTCAAAAATGGAAATAAACTCATATCATTGCAGTTTGTCAGATTCAATCATCCACTATGTTCAGAATCTCAGAATGGAGGAAATTGGACATTTAACACTGTTCTATTGATACTTTTCCCATCTCATCAATTTTCTTAGTTGGTCATATAAAAATGGCAGTAAAATGTTTATTTTGTTTTATGTTAAAAAAGTGTTAAAAATGGAAATAAACCCATTTCAGAACAGTGCTGTCTTGTTTACATTTTGGCATTTTTATGTACAGACACAGATGTGTCTGTACATATAGCCGTCATCTGCGTCTGTCGTCGCCGCCGTCGCCGTCGTTGCCGTCGCCGTGCACTTTTACCGATAACACGATAAATGGAAAACTGTTTTTTCTTTTGGTATGAAACTTACAGAACTGATGAATATTCATAATACGCAGGTCAAGTTCGAAAATCAGCATGATCGGGTCACTTTCAGGGAATTTATGCTGTTTTTTCACTTTTTTCAGCATATATGCAGCACTGATAACACGATAAGTGGAAAACCATTTTACCTTTTGACTTGAAACTTACAAAACTGATGAATATTCATAATACGCAGGTCAAGTTCGAAAATCAGCATGATCGGGTCACTTTTAGGGAATTTATGCTGTTTTTTCACTTTTTTCAGCATATATGCAGCACCGATAACACGATAAGTGAAAAACCATTTTACCTTTTGGCTTGAAAGTTACAGAACTGATGAATATTCATAATACGCAGGTCAAGTTCGAAAATCAGCATGATCGGGTCATTTTTAGGGAATTTATGCTGTTTTTTCACTTTTTTCAGCATATATGCAACCCCGATAACACGATAAGTGGAAAACCATTCTACCTTTTGGCTTGAAACTTACAAAACTGATTAATATTCATAATACACAGGTCAAGTTCGAAAATCAGCATGATTGGGTCATTTTTAGGGAATTTATGCTGTTTTTTCACTTTTTTTCAGCATATATGCAGCACCGATAACACCATAAGTGGAAAACCAATTTACTTTTTGGCTTGAAACTTGCAGAACTGATAAATATTCATAAAACACAAGTCAAGTTCGAAAATCAGCATGATTCGATTATTGTTAGGGAATTTATGCTGTTTTTTCACTTTTTTCAGCATATATGCAGCACTGATAACACAATAAGTGGAAAACTGTTTTTTCATTTGGCTTGAAACTTACAGAACTAATGAATATACCTAATAAGCAGGTCAAGTTTGAAAATCAGCAAGATCGGGCAATTTTTATGGAAGTTATCCTGTTTTTGTTTTTTTTCAATTTTTTCAGCACTTTTATAACACCGATAACATGATAAGTGTAAAAATGTTTTTCCTTTCCTTGGATTGAAATTTACAGAACTGGTGAATATTTATAATACGCAGGTCAAGTTTGAAAATTGGCATGATTGGACTATTTTTACAAAAGTAATGCTGTTTTTTTCCCTTTATTCAGCATACATGCAACACTGATAACGCATTTTAAGGAAAACCAATCAGCCTTTTGTCTTGCAACTCACAGGAGTGATCAATCTGACCAGTATACAGATCAAGTTTGAAAATAAGCTTGATCAGTTAAGTTTTGATGAAGTTATTAGCCTTTTTGTATATAAGTGGTTTTTCTTCAGATTTAATTCTTAAGCATGTTAACAGTCTCATAACGGTACTAATTGGATATGTTAAAGTGTTGTTTTAACATTTTCTGCTTCTTAACAATATTGTTAGTTGATCATATAAAAATGACGGTAAACCTATTATCCTGCATTGTGTAATAAAGTATCAAAAATGGAAAGGAACTCATCATTGCAGTTCGTCAGATGCAATCATTCACTATGTTCAGAATCTCCAAATGGAGCTAATTGGACATTATAAATTGTTCTATTGATATTTTTCCTATGTCAACAATTTTCCTAGTTGAACATTTAAAAATGACAGTTAATTGATGATGGTTTTATGTAAAAAAGGTGTTGAAAATGGAAAGAAAATCATTTCAGTACAGTTATCTCTTGTTAACATTTTGGCATTTTGAAAGTGTGACCCTAACTTCCATGTCCTTGGAGACCTTTCCATATCACATTTTCTGAATATCCATGATACTTTTATTTTTTTATAAAAAATTTGATGGTCATTATGCTGTTAAGTATTATGTTATATTGCATGAAAGTTAAAGAAAACCCTATTTTGGACACTGCTGCCAGGATAGCGATTAAGGGAAAACCATGTTACTTATGATAATCAACCTTACTGAAAAGAGTGAAGTGCAGCTTGTGTTGGAAAACCATCGTAATTGTTTTCTGTTTTGAAAGCAATGCAGTACAGTGCTATTTGGTGCAATAAATGTATATGGATAGTAGGCAGTTAATTCAGGGTTATAAAATAATTTGCTTAATTGATTTTCAAGTTATTTCAGGGTTATAAAATAATTTGCTTAATTAATTTTCAAGTGGGTATTAAATGAGATTACATAAACACACATTGAGATTTCATTGTAAAGTCCCATCGGTTTAGTTTTCTTAACTGTGTCACATAATTAGGAATCGATGATTATTATGCAGGTAAATGTTATTTAATATGGAAAATAAGTTTACAAAAAAAATTTTGTGTAACGCTTACATTAATGCTAAAGATGAATAACAGTGCCTTATTATTCTCAAACTCAATAGGGTTATTCATATCATGTTAGTAATTGTACAGCTAGATTAAAAGTTTGAATAGCAGCTTTATTGGTATTTTTTGTTATGTTTTATTTTACATTTTCTTTTAATTTTTTTATGCTGTTTTTTCACTTTTTTCAACATATATGCAACATTAATAACACAATATAAGAAAAACAGCTTAACCAATTGTCATTATACTCACAGGAGTGGTCAATCTTACAAAAATGCAGGTTGAGTTCGAAAATCAGTGTTATCGGGCCATTATTTTAGAAGTTGTACTGTTTTTTCAAATTTCCTCAGATTCAATTCTTAGGCATGTTAACAGTCTCATTATTGAACTAATAAGATACGTAAAAGTGTGTGTTTGATATTTCCTGCATCTTTACAACATTGTTAGTTGATTATGTAAAAATGATGGTAAACTTGTTATCATGTATTGTGTAATCAAGTGTCCAAAATGGAAATAAACTCATATCATTGCAGTTTGTCAGATTCAATCATCCACATCTGCCATGATGACCATGATGGGAAAACCGTGTTACTTATGATTGTCAAACTTTCAAAAAAGAAACACAGGACTAAAATGCAGCCCAAGTTGGAAAAGCAGTCTAATGGGCTTCTTTTTCTGGAAGTTATACATTTTAGTGAAATATTCATTATCTTTTTGGCATATTCATTGTGGGACTCGGAGCTCCCATGGACATGAAGCCGGATGGTAATCAAATTTTCTACATGTTCATGCTATTTATAGTCAATAATCAAAAATTGGTGATAATTATTCTATAATTTATTATGTAATGTTACATCAAAATTGACAATAATCTTTTTGCACTGCTACTGCAAACATTATGAAAAGAAAACTGTGTTATTTATTATTATATTTAACTTAAGAGTATGATTTTTAGGATTGGCATGCAGTTCAAATTAGAAAGCCAGGTCAATTGGGTTATCATTTATTATTGAATTTAATGCAATTTTGTGTGAAATTTCATTTTTCTCATTCTGGCACTTTCTAAGTATAAACTTGAACTCTGATGGGCCTGAAGCCTTATGCTTTTACTTTCATCAGTGTTACCTGTTGTGCAAAATTAAAATTTGATGTTGACTGTGCAGTTAAACATAATGTATTATTGCATCAGAAGTGGTAGTCTCCTATTTTGTGCATTATTGTTTTGTGCTCTTCTTAAGTTGTGACTTATGGGCCTGAAAGACCTTTGAGAGGGTCAGTCTATAAATTTCCCTTGGGTATCACTTCGCTAATTTCAGTTATAAAGTAATTTGCCTAATTGATAGGCTACATAATAATAATAATAATAAGTTTATTGAGCACTAAATGATGTGAATACATTTGCAGGCTCTCTAGACTACAATATTTACATAATATATATATGGGTATACAATTATATATGTTTACATATGTAGTATGTTAAATCATACATGTGTTAATGCAAATTATGCTATAATATTAATTAATTAAGCTATTCACAGCATTATTGACAATAAGTGGCTGTGATATACTAGATTTCAGGTGAACTATGTATTTTAACAGCAGTCTTTACAAATTCTGCTATTACTTTGAGACTTTTATGACAGGGTGGATTAAGGAGAATTGACAATATCTGATCACTGTCATCTAGACCCACTACACTGATTTTCAGTAGTTCATCATGCATTCGTTGCCTCTCAACAGTGTATCTTGTGCATTCTGTGAGGAAATGTTTTTCATCCTCTACACAGTTGCAAGCTTTACATTTTCTCTCATCAAGTGGAGTTTTAGGGTTTGTGTATCGGCCCCTTTCTATTGCTAGGTCGTGGTCACTTAGTCTAATTTTTGCTAGTGTTTTGATATCTAAGGGTGAGACACTCATTTTGATGTAATTTTCACATTCATAAGATTTTTTAATTGTTTTGTATGTCCTTAATTTGTTTGAGGTCGAACTATTTAATTCCTGCCAAAAGAGTTTTTCGATTTTTATGTTCAATTTTTCTACTAGGTTTTCTATTTGATGTAATTTCTTTGGTGGGTTGTTATCTTCTGAGAAACCCCAACAATTGTGAAAAGATTGGATGGATTCTGTCCATGTGTTTCCCTTTGTGTCTTGCTCAAGATTGTACACCTGTTTTACAATTCTATTATCTGGTAGTTGTTCCAGTCTAAGACTATATCTTTGGACAAGTTTAGCTATAGTTGGAAAAATAGGGTACCTGCCGAGTTCGGCTCTAGACATGGTATTGCTAGCCTGCTTTCTTAGACCTAAAATCCATTTGCAAAATTTCAAGTGTACCTGTTCGAATGGCATTTTATTAATCTTTTTCAGAGACATGTTTTTCTGTTTTAGTATCTCCTGTGACCAGACCTCACTACCATAAAGCAAAATTGGTTTGATGAGTTTGTCAAATAAGTTCATGCACAAAAGAGGTTTGGAGATGTTTTGAGAGGCAAGTGCTCCTTTAAGGGAAAACAGGGCTTTTAGGGCCTTTTTCTTTAAATTTTCAATTGCTTCCTTTAATGAGCCAGTATTGGAGAAAACTATTCCCAAATATGGGTATTGTTTTACTTCTTCTATGGGTTCATCATTTATGTAAAATTTTGTTTGATGGTCAAGTTTGCCCTTCTTCCTAAACACCATTATTTTTGTTTTCTTTGTATTAATGTGTAACTTCCACTTTTGACAGTACTGTTCTAATTTGTTCAGTAGATTTTGCAGTCCATCCTTTGTTCTTGACAGTAGGACCAGATCATCGGCATAGAGTATGTGATTGATGCCATCTACCTTGTCTGTGGCTTTGCATGTGTGGAAGGATTCTTTTATGTCGTCTATAAATATATTAAAGAGTGTTGGGCTTAGATTATCCCCTTGGCGGATTCCAATCTTAGCAAAAAAAGGTTTGGTATAGCTGTTGCCTGTGGAGATTCCTAATTTAGTATTTTTGTACATATGTTTAATCAGATTGTAAAATTTTCCTCCTATTCCAAGTTTCTGTAATTTGAGTAATAGACCTTTGTGCCATACCGAATCAAATGCCTTTTTAAAATCAATAAAACATGCATAGACCTTCCTATTTTGATTTGTATATCTGTTAATAATTGATTTAAGTGTGAAAATGTGATCAGTTGTTCTGTAACTTGGTCTGAACCCACCCTGTTCTTCGCTGAGTTTGCCTTCCTTTTCAATCAAGTCAGTTAGCCTATTTGCCAGAATAGAATTAAATAACTTACCCAAACAGCTTGTAATGCAAAGACCCCTGTAATTTGAGGGATCCAGACACTCACCAGACTTATAGAGTGGTATGACTATGCCTAAATTCCAAGCATCAGGGATCTCACCAGAGTTTAAGACCAGGTTAAAAATTTTAGTCATCGCACCAGTTAGGTATGGTCGCCCAGTCTTAAGCATTTCATTTCGTATGCTATCTGCCCCAGGTGCTTTGCCATTTTTTAGCTTTCTGAGTGCTTTTTGGACCTCCAGAATGGTTATAGGGTCATCTAGTTTGGGATTCCCAGGGCAATCTTCATATTTTTTCAATTCATCATCAATATCATTGTCACCTGGAGGCGGGATACCACACAGTTGTTGGAAGTAATTGTGCCATACATCAGGGGCAATAAGGTTGTTCTGATCCTCTTCTTTTTTAAGTTTTTTGATAATTTGCCAAAATTCTTTGGGGTTCTTTTCTTCAATGTTCAAAAGCTTTTCAAGGAGGTTGTCTTTATGTTCTTGTTTTTTCTTTTTCAGAAGTTGTTTGTACTTTTTGCAAGCTTGATGATAAGTGTGAGAGATAAAGTGATTATTCGGGTTTTTGTGGAGTAGTCTCCCAAGGTGTTTAACATTCCGTTTTACTTCGATGCATTGATTGTCAAACCAGGGCTGTTTTTTATTCCCTTTTCTTGGATTACTATTTTTCTTTGACATTCTTTTTGTACGCAGTGATGCACTAGCCGCGCCATCTAGGATTTTATTAAAAGACTGACATGCCTTATTTACTCCCTCTTTAGTAGTTGGGAAGGTGGTAGTTTGAAATTCACATATGGCTTCTATGTTTTTTTCACTTTCCAGTTCACTAAGAAATTTATCTGCAGAGTCATTGCCCCAGATGTACTGATCTTTGAATTTTTGAAGCGGAATAATTTTTGGTGACTCCTTGAAACCCTTACTTGCAATTGTGAGATCTAGAAGACAGTGATCTGAGATATAGTCAATTGGGTGAACAGTGAAATACTTTACACTATCAACTAACTTATCACTCAAAACTGCATAATCCACTGCACTACAGCCATTTTGATTGTAACATGTGTAGTACCCTAATGAATTTCCTAACACTCTTCCATTCAGTATTCTCAAATTGCTGCTAATGCATAATTCTACAAGGGTTCTTCCCTGAGAGTTTATGATACTGTCTAAGTTGTTCCGAGCAGGAGTGAGCATATCTGTGGGGTGGCTACCAGGCACTGGGATACCGTGTGTGTTATCATTTTTGATATAATCTGGGAGTGTACCAGTTCTAGCGTTAAAATCACCCATGAGGCATATCATGCCATCTGATTGATACTGAGCTATTTCCTCTTCAAGGATGTCAAAGGTAGCTTCATCAAATCTCCCATTCTTTGGCTTAATATATACTGCACACACGAATAAGTCTTTTTGGAGACCGAAACACTGTCCTGGTAGCCTTATCCATAAGGTATTCTCACTTTTGCTAGACATTACATGAAGAGCACCACTAAATTGTTTTCTGTAATATATGACTATACCGCCGGATGGGCGTCCTTTTGTTTTCTTTTTTGTTTTTATTTTGTAGAAGTGGCCATGTGTTCCACTAGGTAGGACCATTTTTGATCTCAGGGTGCTAAAAGTTTCTACACATATGAATATATCAAAATTTTCGACCATCTCAACAAAGTTTTCATCAGTAAGTTTCTTTGCTAATCCTCTAATATTTCTCATACCGATGCGTAACATGTTTCTCTGTAATTATTGATATCTCTTTAAAAAACATACAAAAAGACCTATCCACACTACTTCAATGAACTTACTCAGTGTTATACTAGTAATTAATCAGGGAGAAAATCTTCTTTTTCTTTTTGTTGATATTCACTTACTAGTAGTAGTTTTCAGTATTTACTTAAAGCATTTAGTTGGTCACTTAAAGCTTTCAATTTAAAAAAAAAAAAAAAAAAAAAAGTTCAGCTTCATCTTAATTAAAATCAATACATCCTCATCTGACTTATGGATTATATGTAGTGATTTTTACAGACACTTTCCTTATATTATTTTCAGTAGGAAAGTAATTAGTAAACATAACCATTGTGTGTATATTTAGAATATAAGTAGTAAGCTATAGTGAGAATGTTTGCAATAACTTATAACTCTTTCATTTTATAGGTTGTGACTATTAGTCTTTCTTTCAAAGTAATGAATACTAATAATGACTATTACTTACATATGGCATCCACTGGATATTTGTAGTTCTTTACTGTACTTGTGAGTGATCATATAACTAGCTTTGGAAAAGAATTACCTTAGCTTATGCTCTAGTTTGATTAAGCAGTCTCTCAGCATTTTAAGTTCGTTACCAATATTGCTATCCTTCTGTGGCACTGGCTGTGGCTGATGAATGTCATTGTTACGCCGATGTTGGTGTACATGATGGGCAGGAAAGGTACGGCGAGGTGTGTGTCTGGCAGCTTGTTTGATGTTGCGAGCAAGCGATATTGTCCCTTTAAAGTTCAGGTGAATTCCATCATGGCTAAATAGCCACCGCTTGTCAGTGATGTCAGTGTTCTGGATGTAGGTAACATTTTCCAATGATTGACAATATCTTTGGGTGAGAGTGTTTGTTTCCTGAGCTTTTTTGTTGAATGACCAGTTACCCCACCGAGGTAGTATGTTGCTGACTATAATTTCAGTGTCAGGATATTTCTGCTTAACACTTGTAATCAAGCTCTTCAATTCGTCACAAGTTTCACGTGGTTGTTGTTTTTGGATGTTGTTTGATCCAATTATAAGAGAAATGGTTTTTGGACTGCCCCAGTTGCTCTCCTCGATCACTGCCTTTGCATCTGATATTTGTCCACCACTCAAAGCAAAACAATGGCTATTGGTCCCAGGGAAAATTTTGTTAGCATTGAGTCCCTTTCCAATTGAGCTAGATACTATTGCATTATCAAGGGGTCCTGTGTTGATTTTAATATTCCATCTTGTATGTCCAGGGCCTTTTTCAGTGTTCAAAGGGTATTGGATACTAGTGCCATCACTGTTTGTGGGGGTTGTGGTGATTTGAGGTTGTACATCCAAAGTCTCAGTTACTTTACCCTTGGGTGGGAAAGATTTGTTTTGTGCAGCTCCACTAGAGGGTATGGTGTTAGTAGAGGATGGTAGGGGATCCTCTTCTCCCACCTGTATCGTGGACACAGGTGAACATGTCATGTTGCTGGTCTCTACGTGATTTAGTTTGATGCTGGTTAGCACAGGTAGAGGGGTGGGCTTCATCAATAGGTTACCTGTAGTTTCTGATATCTGTGACTCCTTGTTACCTGGTCCATTGTTTGGGAGAGGCATCTCTGCAGGTGCTTGTGGCGAGGTGCAATTATCTGTCACATCTATGATGCATTGTACTCCACAGTTTGTTGTTGGTGATTGGGGAGGAGGTATATCACACTGAGTTCCAGTATCTGATGTTGCAGTGATGGTGGGAATAAAGGCACATTGGGTCCCTTCATTCACACTTGTTGTTTGTTTTGCAGTAAGCTGGCAGCCAAGCTTCCCCACTTGATCTGATAATGTTGTTAATTGGGCTGTTAAGCGGGTCAGGGTGTCTTTCAAGTCTTTGTATTGCTCTGCATTGACTGTAGTTAGCCCAGTAAGCTGCTCCTCTATGGCTTGTAACTTTTCATTGCTATTCTTTGTATCCTGTCTCTCTTTATCTGCAGTTTTAAGCATTAATACTGAGTACTGGTTTTCAATTGTTTGAAGAGTTTCTTGTATTTTGCAAATTTCTCTCTCTGATTTCATGTTTTTGGGACTAGAATAAAGTTTGCCTGTTTTGAATCCTTTGGGAGTTGAGGAATGGCGAGGCTTTGTTGGTTTTTTAAGCTCAGTTTGACTGTTATCTAGTATTGCTGTATCAAATTCTTCTGCTGATTTACTGGTAATTTCTGTGATTTCAGTTTGCACTACTGTCTGGCTGGCTGCCACTGCTGGCTGGATCTTTTTGGGTGTTGATATGAGCATTGCAATTTTTGGATAGTCATTTGCGAGCCAAAGCATATAAGCTGCTCCTTGGATATGTATTTTCTTGGATTTGGCTGTACTGTAGAAAGTTAGAGAAACATGTCCTAGTTTAGATCCCATAGAGCCGATATAGGGAAATTTGAGTTGTGAGCCTGATCCTGAATTGACAACATCTTCCGTGGCTTGTTTGTGGTATGATTTGCAAGCTTCAAACCACTTTTTCACTAAGGGCACAGTACTGATTCCAACTATGGCACATTGGGCATTGTGGGTTGTGGAGACAATATTAGGACCATAGTACTCGTCTTGATAGTCATAATCTGATTCAATCCTATTTTCCTGGTCATATACTAGTCTGGATTTTGGATTAATCAGTTTGTGGTAAGCTTCACTATATTCTTGGAGTAAGATTTGAGTATTTCCATTGAACTCATTCAGGTTACTTGCCTTTGAGGTGAATGCATCCCTTATCTCTTCAGCAGTAGCATTAGGCTTCACTCCTAGCTTAGTGTAGTGATTGTCCTCCATCTTTGTTGAGACTGTCTGTTTGCTCCTTGAAAGTCTTTTCCAGAATTTAGTCTTTTCACATAAGCTTTGCCTTAAATGTTTGATCCAGTGGTATGCCTTTGAATTTAAAAACAATCTTCACCTTGATTCAGTTGCATATTAGTAGCTGGTATAGGTATTTTGGTATAACTTTTAGAGAGCTCTTTGCATCCTCTCAGATCAGTCGGCCATCTTGAAATCTCATCATAAAGCACACTTGTGATTTGAGATTACATAAAGCACACTTGTTGATATTTCCCTGTAAACTCCCATAGGTTAAGCTCTCTGCTAGATTAATAATAAGGAAGCTGATGATTCAGTTGCATATTAGTAGCTAATAATAAGGAAGCTGATGATTCAGTTGCATATTAGTAGCTGGTATAGGTATTTTGGTATAACTTTTAGAGAGCTCTTTGCATCCTCTCAGATCAGTCGGCCATCTTGAAATCTCATCATAAAGCACACTTGTGATTTGAGATTACATAAAGCACACTTGTTGATATTTCCCTGTAAACTCCCATAGGTTAAGCTCTCTGCTAGATTAATAATAAGGAAGCAGTGATAATTATGCAGGTAAGTTTTGTTTAATATTGCAAATAAGTTTTTAATATATATATATATAAATATATATATATAAAAATATATATATATATATATATATATATATATATATATATATATATATATATATATATATATATATATATATATATATATATCAAACTGAAAGATTAAAAGTTTGAATAGCAGCTTCATTGGAATTATATTTATTTACCTCTGCCAAGGAGGTTATATTTTCACCCCTGTTTGTCATCAACATAACTCAAAAAGTTATGGACCGATTTTGCTGAAATTTTCAGGAACTGTCAGAAGTGGGCCAAAGAGGACAAAAATCAATAATAATCAACAATTGCTACCTTGGCAGAGGTCTGCACTCTTGGAGTGCTTTTCTAGTTTTGTTATGTTTTCCTTTATAATTTTTTCTCAAACACTTGCATTTGTGACTTTAAACTCTCATCCGCCTGAGACTCTGACATTTCTGTTTTTCCACATAAGCAGTTGTATTGTTTTTTATGTCTTTAAACATTATGTTACTTATGTAATATTATTTTATGCACTGTCATCATTTTTCAAATATTGAGACTTACATCATGTGAATTTGAACTCTCATGGTCCTGAAACTGTAATCTTATTGAAAGGGTAGATTGAGACCATCTTCTGGGACTTCCGGAAGACAGTCAGGTTATTAAGTTTATATTGCCTGGTATCTATTTTTTCTTCTGTTGGAAGACCATCAAAATGGAGGATGGATCAAAATAGATACTTTGGAATACTGTCAGAGAATATCTCTGGGTCCGCTCATGTTATTGACCATTTTACCTGTTGTGCATGATTATAAAATTCAGTGTTGACTGACAGTGCTATTATAAGCATTATTTATTATTGCATCAAAATTAACAAAATGACCTTTTTTGCATCTTTATTTTCTGTTTTTTGTCTGTACATTTGACAGCTTTGCTGCCTTGTTGTTACTATAAGTTTAAAAGGCCATAAAGATGACAATTGCCTACTACTACTACTACGTTATATATAAACACCTCAGATACCAGGCAATGAGAAGTCATGGAAGACATGGTTTGATTCTGATGCCCCAGAGGAGACAGTGATACCAGATGGCTACTCCAGCGCACTGGACACCTTTAGGAAACTGCTGCTTATAAGGTAGCTTGGTCAGTCTTACTTTACTATACAACAAACATGTGGCATTTCTTGTATCTCAATATATTGAGAAGTATATCTGTGTCTTCTCGAAGATTTTAGCATGGGTTTAGCTTCTTCGGTCTTACTATTCCTACATTTCAATATATGCTGAAGTAGTAGTAATCTTTGCCTATTCACTTTCTTTTGTGAAGTTTTTTGTACGTAATATGGATTTAATTGTTTGTATATGGGCTGCATATGCTATAGTTAATCTTTAAGTCTAATTGGTCTGTTGTATGTTGGCAGGGATGATATTTAATTACATACAATATATAATTGTTCTAATATAATATTCACAGGTCCTGGTGTCCAGACCGCACTATGGCCCAGGCCAGGAAGTACATAGCTGACTCTATATTGTGATATATAATATTCACAGGTCCTGGTGTCCAGACCGTACTATGGCCCAGGCCAGGAAGTACATAGCTGACTCTATATTGTGATATATAATATTCACAGGTCCTGGTGTCCAGACCGTACTATGGCCCAGGCCAGGAAGTACATAGCTGACTCTATATTGTGATATATAATATTCACAGGTCCTGGTGTCCAGACCGTACTATGGCCCAGGCCAGGAAGTACATAGCTGACTCTATATTGTGATATATAATATTCACAGGTCCTGGTGTCCAGACCGTACTATGGCCCAGGCCAGGAAGTACATAGCTGACTCTATATTGTGATATATAATATTCACAGGTCCTGGTGTCCAGACCGTACTATGGCCCAGGCCAGGAAGTACATAGCTGACTCTATGGGGAAGAGATATGCAGATCCTGTCATCCTGAACCTAGAGGCCACCTGGGGGGAAAGTGACCCCAGGACACCTCTCATCTGTCTCCTGTCCATGGGCTCTGACCCCACCAACCAGATTGAGGGGCTGGCTAAGAAACTGCATACTGGTCAGTAATTCTTAATAAGAAACCATATATGCTGGTCAGTAATGAAGACATTTCTCAACACAAATATTTAATAATTAACCTTCTCATATATTTTTTCTTTCAAAATTATTTTCCTTTAGCAAAATCATCTTTCATAAAGTAAAAAATATTTTCAGTATATTAATTAATATTATGAATGTACATGTTGTTGATTGAGTATGTCATTATAACTTCAGAATGCAGAGCCATCTCCATGGGTCAGGGTCAGGAGGTACACGCCAGGAAACTGGTGGCCTTGTTTATGCAGTCAGTAAGTAGACAGTTTTATGTTTAAGTATTTAGATTTTAAAGTTTGCCTTGGGACATGAGCAATTGCATTAGGCACTAGTTGCCAAGATATACCTTTTGCTTTGCTTCATTCCAGGGAGGCTGGGCACTGCTTCAGAACTGTCACTTGGGTCTGGAATTTATGGATGAACTCCTGGAGACACTGACTGACACAGAGACTATCCATGAGGGCTTCAGGGTGTGGATTACTACAGAGGTCCATGACAAGTTTCCCATTAGTTTACTACAGGTGTGTTTGGCAGTGTTGTTTAAGTTTATGACAAGTTCCTCATCAACTTCAGTTATATATGTGTGTAATATATGTTCAATCATCAAACCCATGACCTTTTTATCAAGGCTGGTCTGATGAGGACCTATGTGAGTTCTGTTTCACTTTCCAACAGTTTAATTTACATATGGTGAGAGATATTGAAGTCTTTATCCATAAAAAGGGATGTTTGGGTGTTGTACTTATGATCCCAGACCACCATACAGCAAATGTAGAGCTGCATGCTTGCTTGCCTTCTGCACCATTTTCAGGATTTATTTTTTAAGAACTACCTTAATTCATCTCTGTATATCTGCAATTTTGCAAAAACTAAAAAGAAATAAAGAAAACAAAAGTGAATGCAATGATATCACCCCTGTTTTCTGTGATTCCATGAGTTAGGCTTCCATCAAATTTACCAATGAGCCACCCCAGGGTATCAAGGCTGGTTTGATGAGGACCTATGTCGCTTTCTCCCAGGATTTCCTGGATATCAGCAGTATGCCTCAGTGGAAACCTATGCTGTACACTGTCTCCTTCCTACACACTGTGGTACAGGTAAGACTACATTAAGACAGGTCTGAAGACAGCAACTAGTCTTACAGTTAAATCTAATAGTCTGATACAATATTCTAGTTTGATGTATATATCCTTGAGTATATATTGAGTCCTCGTGGAATTGGATTGATACACGTACATAGTCCGATGGTGTACGTCTATAGAAATGGGTCTTAGTAACATTTTGTTTTCTTGATGATCACCAGCAGACTTGTGTCTGTATATGTAATCTCTACATTCCAGGAGCGTCGTAAGTTTGGTCCTCTTGGCTGGAACATTCCATATGAGTTCAACTCTGCTGACTTGACTGCCAGTGTGCAGTTTATCCAGAACCATTTGGATGACATGGACGTCAAGAAGGTAAGGATTTGTAGATTATTTATTTATTTATTTATTAAATGGTGGATGAGTAGGAGTTATGCTCTGGTTCATAAGCCCAGTTTTCTTTTTATTATTTTTATGTACAGACACAGATGAACTGATGAATATTCAAAATAGGCAGGTCAAGTTCGAAAATCAGCATGATCGGGCCATTTTTAGGGAAGTTATGCTTTTTTTTTCACTTTTTTCAGCATATATGCAACACCGTAAACACGATAAGTGAAAAACTGTATTACATTTTGGCTTGAAACTTACAGTACTGATGAATATTCATAATACGCCAGTTAAGTTCGAAAATCAGCATGATCGGGTCATTTTTAGGAAAGTTATGCTTTTTTTTCACTTTTTTCAGCATATATGCAACACCGTAAACACGATAAGTGAAAAACTGTATTACATTTTGGCTTGAAACTTACAGTACTGATGAATATTCATAATACGCCGGTTAAGTTCGAAAATCAGCATGATCGGGTAATTTTTAGGGAAGTTGTGCTTTTTTTTCACTTTTTTCAGCATATATGCAACACCGTAAACACGATAAGTGAAAATCTGTATTACATTTTGGTTTGAAACTTACAGAACTGATGAATATTCATAATTCGCCGGTCAAGTTCGAAAATCAGCATGATTGGGTAATTTTTAGGGAAGTTATGCTTTTTTTTCACTTTTTTCAGCATATATGCAACACCGTAAACACAATATAAGAAAAACAGATTGGCCAATTGTCATTGTACTCACAGGAGTGGTCAATCTTACTAAAATGCAGGTTGAGTTCAAAAATCAGTATAATCGGGCCATTATTTTAGGAGTTATGCTGTTTTTTCACAATTCCTCAGATTCAATTCTTAGGCATGTTAACAGTCTCATAATTGAACTAATAAGAAATGTAAAAGTGTTTGTTTGATATTTCCTGCATCTTTACAACATTTTTAGCTGATTATGTAAAAATGATGGTAAACTTGTTATTGTGTATTGTGTAATAAAGTGTCAAAAATGGAAATAAACTCATATCATTGCAGTTTGTCAGATGCATTCATCCACTATGTTCAGAATCTCAGAATGGAGGAAGTTGGACATTTAACACTGTTCTATTGATACTTTTCCCATCTCATCAATTTTCTTCATTGGTCATATAAAAATGGCAGTAAAATGTTTATTTTGTTTTATGTTAAAATAGTGTTAAAAATGGAAATAAACCCATTTCAGAACAGTGCTGTCTTGTTTACATTTTGGCATTTTTATGTACAGACACAGATGTGTCTGTACATATTGCCATCACCTGCGTCTGTCGTCGCCGTCGCCGATGCCGTCGCCGTGCACTTTCCTTGTAAACACGATAAGTGGAAGGCAGTTTTACTTTTTGGCTTTATATTTACAGAGCTGATGAATATTCATAAAATGCAGGTCAAGTTCGAAAATCAGCATGATCGGGCCATTATTGTAGAAGTTATGCTGTTTTTTCACTTTTCAGCATATATGCAACCTTGTAAACACATGTTAAGGAAAACCGTTAGGCCTGTTGTCATGACACTCACAGGAATAATCAATCTTACTAAAACGCAGGTCAAGTTCGAAAATCAGCATGATCGGGCCACTGTTTTAGTAGTTATGCGGTTTTTTCATTGTTCAGCATATATGCAACACTGTAAACACAATATAAGAAAAACAGTAAGCCCAATTGTCATTAAACTCACAGGAATGGTCAGTCTTACTAGAACGCAGGTTGAGTTTGAAAATCAGCATAATCGGGGCATTATTTTAGAAGTTATGCTGTTTTTTCACATTTCCTCAGATTTCCTCAGATTTAATTCTTAGGCATGTTAATAGCCTTATTATTTAAGTAATAAGATACGTAAAAGTGTTTGTTTGACATTTCCTGCATCTTTACAACATTGTTAGTTGATTATGTAAAAATGATGGTAAACTTGTTATCGTGTATTGTGTAATAAAGTGTCAAAAATGGAAATAAACTCATATCATTGCAGTTTGTCGGATTCAATCATTCACTATGTTCAGAATCTCAGAATGGAAGAAATTGGACATTTAACACTGTTCTATTGATATTTTTCACATCTCATCAATTTTCTTAGTTGATCTTATAAAAATGGCAGTAACCTATTAATTTTGTTTTATGTTAAAAAAGTGTTAAAGTAGGAAATACAGTCTGTTTGGTAATTCTTGCTGCCAGTTAAACAGTTATTTTGTGAAAATTTAATTTTTCACATATTGGCATTTTCAAGGTGTGACTTTGAAGTTCCACGGGCTTGAAGACTCATGCTAGTCACATTTTCTGAAAATCCATGATACGTATATTTTATTATTAAAATTGAGTTATTATGCTGTAAACTATTATGTAATATTGCATCAGAATAGAAGAAAACACAATTTTGGGTGCTGCTGCCATGATGACCATTATGGGAAAACCATGTTACTTATGATTGCCAAACTTTCAAAAAAGAAATACAGGACTAAAATGCAGTCTGAGTTGGAAAAGCAGTCTAAGGAACTTCTTTTTCTGGAAGTTATACATTTTCAAAGTGTAAACTTGTCACATATTTTAATTACATTGGTATTACCTGTTGAGGATAATTAAAATTTGATGTTGAATTTGCAGTTTAACATAATGTATTTTTGCATCAGAATTGACAGTAGCCTATTTTGTGCATAGTTATTTCCTGTTTTTTGTCTGTACATTTGACAGCTTTGCTGCCTTGTTTTAATAATTGCATGCATTATATCTATTATCTCTCTTAAAAATGCTTTAAAAAGGTTTAGTTTACCAGTTTGGTAATTTGTCTCGAAATTAATTTCACATGCTTGTCCAGAAAGTTTCATCTCATCATGCTGTTGCAATTTTTTGTGGTATGATTATAACAGGTTATATTCACCAAATGCAAGTTAAAATAATAATAAACTTATCAGGCAGCATTTCTATAACAACAGCCCCATTTGTTTTCCATTTGTTGGTGTCATTATGATCATGTGTCTTTCCCCAGGGCCCCTCCTGGAACACAGTCCGTTACATGCTGGGAGAAGTACAGTATGGAGGGAGGGTCACCGATGATTATGACAAGAGACTCCTCAATACATTTGCTAAGGTGATTGACCCTAGTGTTGAAAGATGAAAAATTGTGATTATTTGCAACTGTTAGTCCAATCTGCCTGAGAAGCCCTTTTATATGCCTTTTACGGACAGGCTTAAACAGCAATTAACATAACATGCATCTTTGCTCACATGACGTCAAGTCTGAGAAGAGTTGAAATGAAATGGATTAAAGTGTAAAATCTAACCAAGTCATAGAATACTGGGGTGTGGCCTTAATTTAATATCCTTCTGCTATTTGTTTAGGTGTGGTTCTGTGATGCAATGTTCAGTGACAGCTTCCAGTTCTACATTGGCTATAAGATCCCCAAGTGTAAAACTGTGGAGCAACATTTGGCCTTCATAGAAGAACTCCCCACAGTGGACTCACCTGAAGCTTTTGGTCTGCACCCCAATGCAGATATCACGTAAGTGCTGATAAGTTTGATTAACACAAGTTTGTAATGTCTTTGGGAACTGCTTTTATTTTTAACTCTCTGTTAAAAAAAAATCAAATGAAGACGTGAGAAAAATTTTTTGCCACAAAGAATCATTAGAACAATGTTTAAAATCTTATTTATTTGCAAGCTTGATATCAGGCATTTCTCATGAGTTTCTAAGTTTTGCCACTTACTTTAAAATTCATAATTAAGAGGAATTTATGGAGAAGTTTGCACCAGTTTTCAAGCAAAAATGGGAACTTAAAATATGCCAACAATACTCCATAATCAGTGGTTTATTTCACAAGGTTATTTAAGTACTTGTGCTAATGTTTATTATTATGTTCCAGTTACCAGGGTAACACAGCCAAGGAGGTCCTAGACACCATAGTGAACATCCAGCCCAAGGAGGGTGGGGGAGGAGGTGGAGAGACCAGGGAGAGTGTGGTCTTCAAGCTGGCAGATGATATGTTATCTAAGTTACCCCAGGACTATCTGCCTCATGAGGTATGGTAACCTTTTAAGTAAAGTTATTTTACTTCACATGCTGAATACTGCTAGTCCTTCTCTATTCTTTGTGCCTCTTATTGGAACAGCTTTGATTTTTTTTTTTCTCATTGATATTCTGATGAGAATAATATATTGTAATGAATGTTGTTCATTTGTAGGTCAGAGACAGACTGAAGAAGATGGGTATCTTGCAGCCTCTGAATATCTTCCTGAAACAGGAGATAGACCGCATGCAGAAGGTGATCACTGTGGTACGCACCACTCTCTCAGACCTGAAACTGGCCATTGAGGGTACCATTATCATGAGTGAGGTAAAGATTACTTAACATGGTTATATTTTCCTGTCTGATAACCAAATAATCAGGACTTATTCCTAAACTTACATCATGATTTAGAATTCTTATGGTTACAGCCCACTTGAAGCTTTTTACACATGCCATCAGACATCACATTGGGTGTGATGAAAGTTACAGGGACAATTTGTCAGCATAACCAGATTATGAATAAATATGTTCCAATATCATTGGAAAGATAAACTTTCCCTGTAAAAGAAAAATGGAAGTATTAGTGTGAGTGTTTTGTAAGGTGCATCAATGTAGCTTAATGTCCAATGTGTTAATGATATAGTGTCATAATACTTCATCATATCATCACAGTAATCTCACTTCTACCACATCTTAGAACCTGAGAGATGCCCTGGACAACATGTATGATGCCCGTGTGCCAGCCCTGTGGAGGAAGATCTCCTGGCAGTCCACCACTCTGGGCTTCTGGTTTACTGAGATGCTGGAGAGAAATGACCAGTTCTTTACATGGATCTTTGAGGGCAGACCCAAGTATTTCTGGATGACAGGGTTCTTCAATCCACAGGGTATGGGGAATGTACAATACAGAAGAATAGTGTGGGGATGTTTTCATTTTGATTGCAAAGAATATGATTGGAAAAAAATGGAACTTGCTTTGATATCATATTGCTTTTCATCCTATTTAAGGGAGCTTGTTTTATAGTTGTTTCATTATTGTGAACTGCCATCCATAAACAAGACAGCAGAAACATGTATTTTTGATAATCCTAAATTTACCTCGAAATGCAGGCTACATAACCCTGTATACTTAATTATCCTGAAGTTACACGTACCTTAAAGAAATGCAGGCTAGCCCTGTTTAATTGATAAATATAAATCCTGTATACTTGCAGGTTTCCTGACAGCCATGAGACAGGAAGTAACAAGAGCTCACAAAGGCTGGGCTCTAGACTCTGTCACACTGCACAATGACGTCACCAAGTATCTCAAGGAAGATGTCACCTCTGCTCCTTCTGTACGTGCATTAATGAGTTATTGTTATTCAGATAAAAACATGCTGCATGATAAAAATGCAGTGGTTATATGTACTGTAACAATAGTTGCTGAAATTATCTGAATTTCGTTAGCTGTAGAAATGCTTTGATTGAGTTCGAAATTTTGTAACACTTGTCATTTTACAGTTTTACAGTTGACCGAATAACAAATTCAGAATGAAGAAAATTTGAATAAAATAAATACATTAATAAAGAAACCAGAAACATATTAACCAGAGTTCACACTAACAGATGACATTGTATCTCTCATCCCCAGGAGGGTGTCTATATCTATGGCCTATACTTGGATGGTGCTGCCTGGGACAGGAAGAACTGCCGCCTGGTAGACTCCCAGCCCAAGGTCCTCTTTGTCCAGATGCCAGTAGTCCACATGTATGCCATCAACTCCACTGCCCCCAAGGACCCCAAGCTGTACCAGTGTCCTGTGTATAAGAAGCCACATCGCACAGATCTCACCTATATCACTTTTATTGTCCTGCGTACTGCCGTCAGCCCAGACCACTGGACCTTGAGAGGTGTGGCTGCTCTCTGTGATATTAAGTAAACCTATTCCAGCTGTTTGTTTTTTGTTGATGTTTGCTCATTTTTTTTTTCCAGTTACGATGTCAGAAAAATATAGGGACAGACTATATCCAAGAGAATTCATAGAACAATGAGAATGGAAACACCTTGAAATTTGACTTCAAAGATACCAAGTATTTCTGCACATATTGATGTTAAGAATGAATTTTACACTTGTTGCTGTTCTTAATAAAATATAAAATACCTTATTAAACACTAATGAATATTTTTTCATAAAGGACTGGTAAAAACACTTTTTAGATTGTATGTTTCTATATTGTATTGTATTTTAAATTGATATTCAGCAATAAATTGTTAAATATAAAAAATATAGTCTTTATTGAGTGCTATATATGCACCACAATTTTTGAAATTCAATAAACTTAACATTCCCTGTCAATTTAGGCAGTTGTATCTTTAGGTTTAATCTCAGATGTAGACTAATAATGCTGCCAATCTAGAATAATAATGACTGCTGAAGGTCACATCAGCATTTCGTAAGTGATGCAAAATAAAGAAAATTAAAATTTGACAGGTGGGTCACATCTAGATTTGTCTATCTAGATCACTGTTGTGGCAATGTATCTGTCCAAATACCCATCTTTGGGTACAGTATGCACAATATATTCCATTTTCTGTTGCCTGGCATTGCTCTTAAAACTTAAAGGTACAGAATTAACAAAGTCTAAATTCCAAAGGAAAGTAGTTCCAAACACATTTGCAGCCTCAAAAAGTCTGATATTCAGTAAGGTGGACAGGCGGAAGTTTATTTTGTTGTTTTTGGCACTGGGAACTTGTTTTCACAAATATTAGGCACAAGATGTTCTTCAGGTCCAGGAAACTGGCATCATTCCTTTGCAGCTAATGTAACTGAGATGTTCTGAAAATTATAATTATAACTTTTTTATGTTTGAACAATTAAGGTTGACCATCCTGCTTTACAAAATAAGTTGGTATATATGGACAAAAAAGGTTTCTGAAAGTTATGCTTCCTTGATTTCACATTTTTATTACAAAAACAACTTTTGAAAAAAGAATATAATCAAATATGTAAACCATAACTGAACAAGAACAGTAATATCCTAATAATAAACAATGGACCAGAGGTAAGTGATTTTCCTTTTTTCTAGATTTCCATTTTTAAACTTTTCTGGGATAATTGCACAACAGCTTCAATTTTCAGGCCCCCCCCCCCCCCCTAAAAGTCACATCCCTGACACTAGTATGATATCCTTTGTATAAGATATGGTGTACAGACAGAATATGCAACATTGAGTTCTTTTAAATTTCAACTTCAAAAGGTTTTTATTTGTGACTTAGGAAAAACTGGTCTTTGCCAACTGGTATGGACTATTTTGAACAAACTTACCACGCATATCACATGAAGAAGTTACCACTGATGTGTTTAGTTCTGCCATCTTCTAACTGATAAAAGAAATTAAAACTATTAAGTCTTTAATGCCACAACAAGATGCTTACTTGCACCTTCTTAATAAATTAATTCGAAAAGAAGTAACAGATAATAAGTACAATACTAATACAAAAAATAATAAGGACAGCCAATGACTTGAGAATTTCAAAACTAAGACCTGCCAGGGAAAAATGACTCAAAGAAATTTAACAAGGTTTCTGCAAAATGTGTTTTTTTTTCTTTTTTCATATTGCATATTATTCCACGTACAATTGTTTGGTTCCCTCTGCCAGGAGCCACCATTGGAGTTCCATTGTTGGGACTGAGAATGTCCATTCCACTGATTACATCCATAACCTAAATATACACAGAAAAAACTGACATGAGATAAAGTTACGATGAAAAAGCATTCACTCTGGAACACCCACTCTTTTAGCCAGTATAATATTTTTAGTCAAAATATAATAAGAAAAAAATAATTGTTTTTAAAATCTAATAGTCAATAGCAAAAAGTCATTGGAACATTTGTTTATTATAAATATAAGAGAAATTACCTTGATTATTTCCCCAGTTATTGTTGTTATTATTATTATTGGACCACTCCTGTGAATAAGATTCATTCTGCCATCTGTTATTCCAAGACCCTTGGTTACTGTTGCCATAGCAATCTCCCTGTCCCATTTGTGAATTATACCCATAGTCTGAAATGAACACGAAGGATGTTTGAGAAGACTCCAAAGGAAATCAAATTATAATACGGCAGTTCATAGTTTCATTTCATGGGCATATAATATACATATATTACTACAGTAATGAATTCATACAAAACATTTTTTTTACTTACTTATTTATTCATTTTATTTATTTTATTTTACTTCTTTTTTTTTTTTTTTTTTTTTTGATTTGGTGTAAACATCACTTTTTCTGCAAAAAATAAAGAACTGAATCCAGTAGGGGTTAATTATATTTTAAAGAAGAATGTAACATGCATGCAAGACTTCATGCCCATTGATTGAAAATCAGATCATTACAGATTAATGAATAATTTCATGGTAACCATGATATTATGATAACAGTTATTTGGAGCTACTCAGAGTTCCAAGGAAAAGTGATCATGTTAGCCCCAGCTTCATGTAAAAGAAAAAAAGGGTGTTTGTAAGAAATGTGAGTGAGAAAGAATGAGATTATTTATTAGAGAGAGAAATAGAGTGAGTGAGAGTATGAGGGTGTGTAAGAGAGAGAGAAAAGGAGAAAATGTTAGAGAATGGTGCCATCGATTTAAGTACTATGTGATCATACTTAATGTGCTCTTTTATTCCATAGATAAACGTTACACACATACCTTGAGCATTTGTCCCATTCCTGTTGTCATATTCCCAGTTATTTCCAAAGTTATCGGAGGTAAAATCAGTCTCCTCCTGCCGTCCTTGATCCCAGTTATCTTGCTGATAATCACCAGAATAAAATTCACCATTTCTATCTAGTAGAGTTTTCCTATAAGGCTGCCTCCCTGAGCTTGATTTATTGTAGAACTGGCCTCGACCTCTACCTCGGCCTCTGCCTCTCCCCCTACCTCTTCCTCTCCCCTGTCCTCTGCCAAATATGTTGGATTGGTCATGCCATGTAAAATAAGAGCCCTTTGATTTGAATCTTTGTACCTTGTCTATTGCTTTGGACTCAAGAAGATAAGGCTTTTTGTATGACTTGTGTTCTTGTTTTTCATGGTATTGCATGGAACCCTTTTCTCCTTTGTAGAATTTGTGTTCGACTTTTTTCTCGTACAGTGTCTTATTTGGTGAATCTGAAAACTTTGAGTGAGAATTGTGCTTCTGATACTTCAATCCCTCAGATTTGAATTTTTTAGTTGATTTTGTATCATCAAATGATTTCCTCACCTCTGTTGATGAGGATCTCTCTCGTTCTTTTGAGTTGCTATCATAACATCTTCTTTTGGATTTTGGTGGATTATGAGTATCTCCCTCCTGTTCATTATTTTGATTTCTTTTTGACTGTTCGTTCTTTTCTGCTTTTGAAGGCTTTCTCTTTCTTCTGTTTTTGTGTTCATCATAAGGTGATATTCTTTCTGTCTGTATTTTTTCATGGCTTTGACTGTCCACATCTTGCATCATTTCTTGGTTTCTTACGGGTGCAACACCGGCTTTTTCACATTCATTTTTTCCTGGCAGTGCATTATCTTTCCCTCCATTCTTGGTCAGTAACAGCTTCCCTTCACTAGTGTCTGGTTTCTGTTGTTTCCTGTTACTCTGGGAATTATCTTGTGTTGCTGAGTCACTCAAACATAAAACTTGTCTGGAGATGGCAGGTGGGCTGGTTGGTCGAAATCCTTCAGTTGGTCTTTGAACTTCCAACTGTGTGGAACAATTCTGCTCACATTTCTCTAAATCTTCAGCTGGTTTCTCTTTGGGCAGTCTGCTTTTCTCTAGGTTTTCACACTGTTCTTGTTTTTCGGCACTAGCTTCACCTTTTGAAATTTCAGGTCTATTTTGCTGCTGATCATACACTGCAGAGTGATTTGATTTGCATTCACTATTCAGGTTGGCAGAAAGATTGTCAGAAACTTCACCCATAGGAGACTTATTTTCAAGCTGTTCATTAGATTTACATATGTTTACTGGCTGTGATGAAGCCTGGTCTTGTTCCTGTTGGATGGGTTTTGTTTGATCCTTGACCAATACAGGACCACCCCTAGTCTGTGGGATTTCACTCTGATCATCAACTCCACTATCATTGCCTGCCCCTACTGGGTTTTGTCCTTGTTCAGGTGAGCTTTGGACAATTTTCAAGTTGTGGTCCTTTTTTATTAAGGATACACCAATCTGTGCTTCACTTCGTATAAGAATGGATGAACTGGGGTCAGAGACTGGTTCCTCTGGTTGCCTTACTGAAGATTGCTGTTTCTCTGTATCACATGTCTCCTGTGTCTTAACTTGGTGTTTCAACTCTTCATCCCCTTTCTCTTCTTTCACTGTTCCTTGTACACTTTTGGACTCTGGTTCCAGCAACTTACTAGGTTGGACATGTTTTTTGTCATCACCTATTTTTCTCATATTCATTTCAACTTTTTGATCTGATAGTCTCAATGTGACTTTCTGTTGAATCTGTGCTGAGGCCATTCCTTCATACTTTCTTTGTGATATTTTACTCTCTTTGATCTTTCTCCTAAGTTTTTCAATTGGACATTCTGCTTTTTGCTCCTTTTTCTTTTCAGACTGAACAGACGGATTACTCCTGCTCTGTTTGTGAGTGGTGTTTTTTAAGTCATCTGTCCAAGTTCTTTTCTGTCTCGATGGTGTCATTCTGTTCATATCAAAGTCACTGCACCTCCTAGGTCTCCTCTTCCTGGGGTCTTCACCTCTATCATCGGTTACCTTGACAACATAACTTTTCATCCTTGCCTTGACCTTGGTAGGGGTGTCCGGGGAGCTCCCACATGTACTAGCGTGCCTGTTAGCTCCGCGGTCCGTGGGTGACTTTTCAATAGATGTGTTATGCCCACTGTCTCTCCTGTGGCATTTGGTTTCTGTGACTTGTAAGTGTTCATTAGGATTGGTTGTATTTTCAGCCTTCATCGCTGCTTCAGTTTTTTCCTTTGTGTTATGTTTTGTCTCTGACTGAATCAAGTCTTTGTCAGTTCTTTCCTTATCAGTTTTTACTTTTGACTTTGATATTATGTCCTCATTGGAACCAATTTCATTATTCTGTTCTATGCAACTATGTTTCTTTTCTTGATTCAGGGATTTTTCTTGTGCTTTATTGTCCACATTTGTACACTGTTTCTTTATACCTTGTTCTTGGTTTGCTGACAATTTTGGTTTGGCATCACTTTTCTGACTAAAATCATCAGAGTCATTATTAGTCATACCAGGTGATATCAAGAGGTTAGGAAGTTCCTTAGATATCTCCTCACCAGCATGTTCCATTGCTTCTTTTGTATCGCCAAGTGATGGTAGAATGCCATTTTCATTTTCTTCGTTATTAGACTTTGAACTGCAAGTTTTGCTCTCAACATCGTGTTCACTGTTTTCTTTGGATTCGTTTTCATTTGTTTCAGACAACGTACCTGCAGGCGAATTTACAGTTTGGGACACTTTTTGAGTAGACTGCACTTCCAAATCTTTCACTGTATCCAATGATAAGTTGTTTTCATTTTTCACGTCTGCATTTTTACCACAAAGAGCCTCAGTTTTCAGATCCTGCGGGGAAGACTTTTCTACTCCAGCCTCATGTCCTAGAGTAGATAAATCGCACCCACTTTTATTTTCATGGGGTAAGTTTGTCAAAGATGTCTCCTGTTCGGATCCTCTTGCACTACTGCCTACCCTCCCTTTGTTTTTGTTATCCAAGGGCAGTGGATTTTCATTGGCGACATCATCAACGTTAAATTCCTGGTTGTTGTTTCCCAAATTCTGCCAATCTTTTTCTTCTAACATATGCTCATTTTCATGATGAACCAAATTGCAATTGCAATCAGTATCGTTTCGTAATTCTATACAATGTGCATCTTCCTGGGTATATTGATGACTATCTACCTCCATCATTTCTGTTGTGTCAAAAAATAGCGGTGTCTCTTCATGTTCCTTGTCAACTGGTTTGAAAACCTCTCTCACGTGTGTATTTGTGATTGGCACTGATAGGTTTGGCAAACTTTCCTGCAGCAATGTACCACTGCCATCACCAGCTCTTCCTGGTGAATTCATCAGAGCTGTAACTTGACCAGTTTCCTTTTGCCTGCATTCCACCATTTCTGGCGACTCCACCGGTGGCACTTGTTTGCAGATATATTTGTCAGCGTTGTCTGTGTTATCAGGCGTCGGGTGTACACCAGTTGTGTTGTTTTGTTCACTGGCACTAGTCTCGTGTGTTCCCCTACACGTCTTCACTCTCTTCTTTGATTTAACATCTCCGTTTCCTAACTGAACAGAGTTTATAGTGTTGTTCTTTGTTACTGTGGTTGACTTGCTATCTTTTGATTTCAATGAGAGCACTTGTTTACACTTTTTTCTTGAGGTATTCTTTAACCTTGTCTTCCTCTTGGTTTTCGGGCTATTACGTTTGGATTTTACAATAAGCAAATGCCTGTTTTTTCGCTTAATTTTCATCTTCGTTGATTTCTTAGTTCTTTCTCTTCTTGTGTTCTTCAGATCGGCATTCTTTGTGACGGAATGCAAGTCTTCACTCTCTTTTGAAGTAATATTATTGACGTCGCTTTTTAATGTTTTATCTTCTCCTTGAGTGTCACGAACGATGGAGTCCTGGGCAGGTGGTGAGCTCGGAAAACCGTCATTGCTGTTTGATGTCGGCGATAACAGACCATTGCCCGCCCTGCTCCAACCTTTTCTAAGAGAATACTTCCACGCTTGGACATCTCGGGCCCACGGACAAAAACGAAATTCACTTTCATTGTAATCTAACTTCAGTTTCTTTGGACTGTGTGACGTACTACGTTTCCTTGATTTCACAGATACCTGTTTAAAGGTATTTCTTGTGATGGCGTCTTTTGAGGGCGTGTCCGGATAAACGTCCTTCACTGGAGACACCTTGATGCGTGTTTCCTTGGGATCGCTGAGAGAGGGTACGGTCATGAGCGCAGTCACAGTGGGCGTGGACGGTGGGTGTGGTTTGATGGGCGTGGTGGGCGTGGCCTCAGTTGGATTATCCTCTGTAGGCGTGGTCTTGATGGGCGTGTTCTCGCTGCCCGTGTTCATTGTTTTGATAGGAGGACTCTCTGCTGAAAGACTTGCATGGATATCATTTGGTTGGCAGCCGTCTGGAAAAGTATCATTTGGAGAATGCTGCACAGGAAGAGTATCAGTTTTCGGTAAGTTAACAGAAAGAACGCCTTTTTGGGAAGTGACACTATAATAGAAATTATCTGAAGGCTCTTGTTTAACATTCACTGGGATCTCATCCACTGTCTGTGCTTTGATGGTATCAAGAGTTTCAGACAGTCCATCACGAGTTTTATCCGACTGATCTTTAGAATTGCCCGCCTTAAAATCCGTCGCCATTTCAGAATCATTAGGCTCCTTCTTAATACTCAGTGAAGTCACAGATGCTATCTGCAAAGGTAACTCATTTTGTAATTCTGTCGTTTTGTCGGCCACCTCTGAAGATTTGTTCGCTGTGTTGACGTTGGCTTTGGAAACATTTCCATCCTGACTGTCTGGGGGTTCTGTCTTTATCTTAATGGTTGGCATAGCGACGCTTGGTCCGGTGGTGAGACCAGAGGCGGGTGCCGGAACTTCAACAATTCCATCTAAGTCTTCAGTGCCCAAAGTCCTGAAAGACCCGTCTTCAATGCCGTCCGACTTCAAGCCGTGCATGTTTAACTTGTGTAGCACCATGCGTGCCCTACTAACGGCGGAATACCGGCACCCATCAACACCGCATTTCAGGATTTGGTGGCAATCTTTGAAATGTTTCAACACGTCGCACATGTCCGTTGATGAAAACTGGCAGAGATTGCAGAAATTCTGAGTTGTTCCTAGGAGAATCACAGCGTCGGGGTGAATGGACGTTCCTGACTCCTCTTCCTTGGTTGTGCCCTCCTTTTTGACAACACTCGGTAACTCCTTTTTGATGGGGACTGGATTTGAGTGTCGAACACTGGCTAGCCGTTTTAACACGTCCGTGTTGATTCCGTTAAGGCCGTACAGTTTATTTTTCACGGACGCTTGATCCAGTAACATTTTCTCTGACTTGGCCATTTTTAAAATGGCCTCGGAGTTAATGCCGTTCTTCCCGCGCAGCCTGTGCATGTTTAGCGATGTTTCGAGGCTCAAGATGTTGGTTTCATCTACAGGATCATTTACAGGATCACTGGAAATAGAGAAAATGTAATATAGTCTATTTAAACGGAGAAAAATTAAGACACTCTATGTAAAGTCTTACGCGACCTTCTACACAATAGCTCTGAAACAGATTGCACATAAAGGTGATTCAGTATCGATAAATAAAATAACGAATGATCATTTTAAAAACTTGAAAATCAAATTGCCAGATAATCTAACAAATTATGGTATTAAAATCGACACAATAATCCAACCCTTAAAAGTTTCAAACCAGATATATTTATGGCAGTATTATGTATGAACTCATACTATTATTACAGCATGGTCTCTCTGCTGTAAGTTCACTAGTCTCCCCATATGTGGTGCAGACTTTTAAGTTTGCAGTTTTAAAAAAACTCTCTCTGCTTCCCTTCACACATGGAGACCCTGTGGTATGTAATGGATCCCTATGCAATGTGACCTAATAAAGTGAGTGTTCTGCCCGGTCATAAGCATACGGAATTTTTGTACTGCAAGAAAGCTGTCAGTTTATTTTGGAGTTTTTTTTTCCTCTGAAGGGGGGGGGGGTGATTATAATAACAACTATGTCAAATTAAAATTCATTTCCCAATAAAGGAAAGTCCCCGAAACGCAACAGAGACGACGTGGCATTTCATTTTGCGTTGAACTGTAGACGTGTATCAAACCTTCATCATGAATACATCTGGAATCAAGACAACCGTATGCCGTCTGTAGCTTATGAATAATACTAAAAGATAATTCTTCATATCACCATGTGAAAAATAAGTATGAATAATTTATTACAGACAATAGAGAGGTCTGGTCATAGATTGTAATCGTCTTTGGATGGCGCGTGGAGATAAGCTGATACTAATCAGCTCCGCGTTCCTAAATTTAAACTATGCCTCTAATATGGTATCAATTAACTCGGCTATTTTTGTTGTGATTTTTTTCCGGGGTCTGTGGAAAAATAGACGTCGTGAAGAAAAATGATTTATATAAAAAAACCAAAGAGCATTTCATGGAGCGTTGCAAATGAAAAGGTCAAATTAAAAAGATATTTACTCTGCGTCACAGCCTCCCTGCTTAACCTTACACCAATTCATAACGCCGGCGTTGTGATTGAGTCAGTATTAGATTTCCTCTCACAGCTTTATCAGGCCATTGAATCGATCTATTGTTTAATACATACTTATCGGTAGAATATGTGTCGTAACTTTAAACGAACCTATTTCTTGGATTTACATATCTCATTGTGTGAAATCAACCATCATTATTCCAGACGATAAGCCCAGATAGAAAAAACGTCACGATATGTAATTTTGATATATTTAGCTCATTGTTTCAACCAGTTTGTCTCGTGTTAAATATAATTTAATTTTCACGTCTATCTCTCCGGGCTTACCCAACGGGGCGTCCGTACCTCCATGTCGAGTTAGAAATAATTCGCTGTGTTCCTTGGTTATTTTGCAGGTGAAATAGACAAACTTTATTAGCATATCTGTGGTTAAGAGCGGTTATTTGTCACCAAAAATCAGCAAAAGAAATTAGCTCAGAAATTTAATTTCCTTGGTTGTTTGCGTTTACGTGATTCACCTGAAGTCAAAATCTCCCTAACATTCATTTATAAAAATTTTCTTTTGACAGCGACATTTACCACCTTGGGAAACATACGTTCCAAAACGAGTGCATATTAAACTCAAGTTCAACAAAGTCCAATTCAGACACATTTGTATAAACAATATCAATCAGGCCCTTGGGTTCACTGTTCACATTGGTTCACAATCAAAAAGAAATCTGGAAAAGAGACTACGGACGAAACAGTTGAGGATTTTCTATCCTTTCTTGTCGTGATATATGACATCTATTTAAACTGGATACAGTCCATAAAAAAGATTATGCAAAGCTCTAAGAGAGAGCGTACCTAGCTTTCTCTGGAGGACGTGATGAGACAACTGCATGCAAGGATTTCTCCCTCTACAATAGATAAATCGTCTATTTCATGCAAATATACAGTAAACGTATTCTTGAAGAAATCCCATGAGCATAACAAGTTTGCGTGTGGACGTAAAATTTTGTGAGCAGAAAACAGAAAACAAACGGGGAAAATTATGGAAAATATAGACTGCCCCCCCCCCCCCCCCCCCCCCATCACCATGAACGGTACACACGCGAATATTCACGGAGAGAGAGAGAGAGAGAGAGATTCAAATAAGGATTTATAGAGTTTTCAGTATTGAGGTCAGCATTCATACTTCCATTATAAAACTATCGCATACCAACCTTCTACGGTCCTTCTCCCTCAGTTAGCGTTGTTCCTCCACATTCTCTGCATACATACGACATTAGATCATTCCCCAATACGTACATTATTCTCGGTTCACAAACTTGATACTCATAGCGAGCGTTGGAGAGAGAGAGAGAGAGATCAGTGCAGCCGTGTATTCTCTGTAAATCCTGGCACGATCAGTTCATACATCACAGGTTGAATGCCACTTGACCCACTGCCCACCACAGGTAATTACAGCAGGAGACTTGATGAAAAGGTAGCCGCCTGTAATTACTCCGCCACATACTCGCGAGAATGTACCCCCTCACACGGGGTGCTGATCCTAGGCTGCAGTAGCCTCTGCTACAGTCTCGTAGTTAAAAACATTTCGTGCTGTTTGAGCATCCATCCCAAGCAGCAGTATTGGTCGTAATTATCATATATATATATATATTGATAATGAGAGAGAATATGAGAATATGCTACTTTACTTATCCGACTAACCTCGAAGTCTCGCTGGTTTGATTTTATATTTAGTCCACAAGACATTTGACTCTCTTGATTATTTCATTCCTTGCACTAAATTCACGTAAGACATTATCAGTTTTAGTGCAACGTTCGTGTGCGAGCTGGGAAAGAAGTTAATTAATATTGCCTTACAGCAGGATTCTGGACTATTTTGTCGGCTTTGTACCGTTTGCACTGGTAATGAAATAATTGGCACGCTGTTTATTTGACGTATTGTGAAGTACTAATTCCAGCTATTAAATCTCAGCAAGGTTAGTGTTTGTTCTAATTGTCACATTTAACGCTTTTCTTTAAACACAATAAAGACAGACCTGCTGGGTCGGGATAAACCTTTTACCTGCACCAACACGCCTGATAAATGATCTTTTCATTAACCTTTAAAGATTATATATATATATTACGTAACTCGTACATAACACGCGACTGGTGCACATTACGTGTTTTATATCCACTTAGAGGCTCCTTTAACACCCTCTGGCTTTCTCAAATCATGGAAATATATCTAAATGTGCTTCTATGTTTTGACACTCATTAAATTAATTGAATTATATATCAAAATATA
Source organism: Lingula anatina (assembly GCF_051362555.1). Taxonomy (NCBI): domain Eukaryota; kingdom Metazoa; phylum Brachiopoda; class Lingulata; order Lingulida; family Lingulidae; genus Lingula; species Lingula anatina. The sequence continues at coordinate 789,323 of NC_141773.1, forward strand.
GTGATCAACAGCATCGACAACTAATTAGTTTTTTCTGGGGGAGAGGGCATTTTCAATGGATTATTGTCAAGTGCCTTTACTGACTTTACTAACATTAAAATAAAGACAATAGAATTCAAAATTCCGTTCAAAATAAGTATTTTACACGATATGCTTTAAGGAACAATTTCATTGATATTATTTGCACGTAATGGGATTCCTACTCTACACACACTAATGTAAAATGTCGCTGTTGATCTATTTAAAGCTTAATTCCTTGTCGCATAGGTATATTACCCACAAGTCATAAGAGTTTCAACGAGTCGTTTTACAGCTACTCACACGGCGCCTTTCCTGCTGCAATATCCCCGACCTCAGCTGATGCTAATGTAAAATGTCGCTGTTGATCTATTTAAAGCTTAATTCCTTGTCGCATAGGTATATTACCCACAAGTCATAAGAGTTTCAACGAGTCGTTTTACAGCTACTCACACGGCGCCTTTCCTGCTGCAATATTCCCGACCTCAGCTGATGCTGCCTTCCTATCCGCTGATATCTCTGTAGAAATTTACGTAACCTTATAGCCTAACCGAAGTTAAGTTTAAAAACATTTTCATATGGTAGATGTCAAAACAACAAGATAACTGAAGAGTTCAAAAAGCAGCGTTCAGGCTTTCTCACAGGCAGGATCAAGGTTACGTCATCTTTTTTTTAAAGTCATTTCAGGCCCTATATTCTTTACTAACTTCTCCCCAGATTAATGATGTCTGAGAAACAGTTTTATCCAAAATGGGCCGCGTTGTAAGTTATACCATTACGAGACTTTACCAGAACAAAAATAGCTCATCATTTACTGAAAGATTAGACACAACGCGAAGGGTCTTTTTACAGAAATCAGGACAGAGATATTTGACCTCAGGATGTAGTTGATGGCATCAGCAGCGTTTATTTTCGCGTTCGTCAAGAGTAGTGTGGGATAAAGATGTTGTCTTTTTGTCAAAACGAGAAAGAAAAAAATAATTGTGGAATCATACACAGCGCAGAGCAATATGACCTTCCTATTAATTCTACTGTAATATCTCTAGCACCGTGCTTGTTATCAAGTGGTTACCTGGCAAATAGTAATTTCAGTTAATAAAGCAATTCGAGAACAGTGTCAATTCTATTTTATCTAGTACTGTTGTTATAGTTGATAAGAAGCAGCGGAGCAAAGATGGAAGATAGCGGGCACAAACAAAATTAGCTTTTTATCCGTTTTCATTTACTGCTTTTGTAGATTTTATGCCTTTGTGAGTCTAGAACTTGGGGAATAAGTGGAAGATTTTGCAAAAGCACAAATTAATAATCTCATTGTAAAAATACACACTTTAATTGACATAATTTGAAAAAAAGAACAAATGTAAACGCACATGAATACGAACTCTAAATACACAAACATATGTTATAAACATATACGATCAAAATAGATTAATAATTGGACCATAATTCGGTTTTATTCTTTTCTTTCTGAAAATCCGTTTGCATTACCAAAGTCGAAATAACATCCGTTGAGATCCGTTGGTATATTCCGCCATGACGCACTGACAGTGGTCAAAATGTCTGATTCATGACTGCGATTGTATTGTCATGACGCACCACCAGTGGTCTAAACGTCTGTTTCATGGTTGCGATTGTATTGTCATGACGCACCACCTGCTACTTCTTACCGAGGCGGTGCTTCCTCTTTGAGTGCTTAGTGTGTTTGGAGTGCTTCGTAGGTCTTGTTGGTGGCAGCGAATGCGGATGTGATGGCCAACCGGATGCAGTGTTCTGTTCCGGTATATGTGGGCTGTGACGGTGCGGGCTATGGCGGTGTGGGCTGTGGTGGTGTGGGCTGTGGCGGTGCGGGCTGCGGGGACGTGACCGGGGGCCATGATGACTGTGGTGATGATGCGCTAAAAAAGAAAACATGGAGATGAGGGTCACATTTAGATTAGTAGGCCTACTCAATATTTATTACTATATGTAACACCTACCTGATACAAGCATTGGTTAGTTTTTGATGAAATGGCAATTGATGGGTATTATGAGAAGAGAACAAGTTTTATTCAATGATGATCTAAGCTAGGCAAATTTACATCCCTTCAGGATGGAAGACAAGATAACGAGAGCCCCACATGTGACCGGCTACTGCGCCGAACATCAGAGCACTTTTGAAGTTGCAGTTACTTTTACTTAAGAAAAAAAGCTAACAAATTCCCGGAAATTTAAACGTTGGACCTTTTTAATAACAATTTTGACTCATCCTCGAAATGGAAAGGGAGACTGGCGGATTTTTCTCATGACAGTAAAAAAACTGACAAATAGAACTTCAGAGAAGATCAATTTCTCCATTGTTTCGCAGAGGGTATACCTTAATGATAACGGGAACATTGCTGAAATTTACAGGAATATTCAATTTTGCTATATAAACCTCTGTCGCACTTTGTATGCTATAAGATCTACCTACCGCTCACGTAGGGATTGTAGCAACATTCAAACAACACGTGCAGCACAGGAAGTGAAGTGCTCGCGGTCCCACACGGGAAGTGAGTGGTGCACACGTCCTCTTCGTCACACCGGCTACGGAGTAAGTCTCTAGTTTCTGCGGCTGAACTGCATGTGCCGTTTGTACAGACGAGAACGTCGTGGATCTGGCAGTAATAGGAAGTGTTTTTAAGGATTATTGAACTTAGCAGAATCATATGTCAATACGGGCAATTATCAGCCAATATGTTATATGTTCTTTCTTTCGCCCTACAAAACAGTATTTGACGGATTACGCTAATATTGACTACTACTACTACTACTAGTAATAATAATAATAATCAAATGTTTTAGTAAAAAAGAATTGAATTATAAAATTGCTCTTTCACAAAACTAATGACAGAAGTGAAGATGCCCCCACCCTGATAATGCTGGTGTAGTGCTGCTGGTCACATGACAGGTCTAGCAGCGCCTCCCTGCGGCAGTCAAAATGGACGTCGTGTTTTGTTGCTGAAATATGGAGAACTCGTGGGGATAGATAGTATTACAACTACATGATCGGCAACGGTTTTGATCTTGCAGTTTCTGACATACTTGCGTACAGTAGAGACATAACTCGACAACTGCGCCAAATTTTGCTTTTTAAGATCATATTATCATATTTCCGTCTGATAGCTATTTCTTAAAATTTTTACATCCATATTAAGATTGTTAGTTTTGTTGCTATGGTGATTTGAATTTTGGATTCAATTACTACAGAACCTTATAGGGAATATAATCGTTTTTGCATGTTTTTTCAACTTTCTTCACAGATGAACTGCGTTCAAAGCCCATGGTCATCAGTACATATGACAGATATAGACGAAAAAAAAATGTAGGTACCCCCCCCCCCCCCCACACACACACACACAGGCGTGCGCCTAATTCTTTGCAATACCCAAATGTTAACAAATGGCACAAAACTGGATGCAAATGTGAAGGAAATTGTCATTTTTCATTTTATTTTTTAAAACTGAAATCCACCATAGGATATAATACTTTAAGAAATAATAATATTTTTAGAGACTGGTTTTACTTTGAACTTACCCCAACAACAGAACACATTACAGAGCTGTGTCTCCCGTAGATGTGTGCCGCATTTAGTCGGGTTAAGGCAGCGTCTAGTTCTGGATTGGATACCACCGTCACAACTCTCGGAGCAATTACTCCACGGCGTCCACTCCGTGTAAACGGTATCTGAAAAAAAATTAAACTTAAACTTTTTAATATGAATAAGGAGATCCCAAATCATTACTGTCACAGAAGATATCATTTTATGATTATGTACAATGAAATATTTAATCCAACTATTTTCAAACACTTCGGATGAACATTTTTGTAATAGACTAAACGCAAAATTTACCAGGCACAATTGTTTCGTTTATCCAATGTCCTAGAGATCGATGTAAAAAATAGGTAAAAATCGAGCCAAACCTACCCTCGTCAACCCAGCCCTCAACAGTCGTGCGACAGATCATGTCTCTGAATTGGCGCGTCTTGTCCTTCAGCTCACTAAACAAGTCCACGGCCAAAACGGTCTCATTGACCGGCTCTGTCGCTATGTACTCTAACTCGGTCATATTATAATCGGCAACACCTATGGCAATAACTGTGATGTTGGCATTGTGAACCTTAATTAATAGAAAGGAGAACGGTTCGATTAATTTTCACATGAAAATGGACTCTCACACATTTTATTTGTAATTATTTTGTGTTGTACATATCAATTATACTTTTGCCTCCATCTATAAAATAGACTCTTTGCTGTAGATGTACATATTACCGGTATCTTAATATAGTTTATGGAATTATTTTTTAGTTATTCTGCAACTTATGTATTGCAGTTCTCGTTTAATTGTCCAGTAAGGTTTGAAGGAGGACACCTACCAAGTCAGCAGCAATAGCGGTGGCCTCGGGATCTGTAGAACCACCGTCTATAACGAGCACGGCCACGTCTTGCACATCAGGTCGATCGCCGTTTTCTTCCTGGAGGATATCGTTTCTGGATAAAATGAAAGTTTACTACAACCTTATTAGCCATTTCATACGCGTGTTGTTCTTCCCACTCGTCCCATTTTATTACATATACTAAGATTTTTTTATTTTTGATACTTAGAAAGTATTTTGAAGTTAGAATCATGATAAAGTATGCAGATTATTTTATTTCACATTTCATTTGTGATTTTTAAGTTTTTGGGTCATTTTTTCCTTTGAAGAGATCTGCTTCAAGAGTGAGTTAGGAGGGGGTAGGGTGAGACGTTATGTTGAAAAACCAAAGCTCACAGCAGCGAGTTCAACGCAGTATCTGAATTGGTGAGTCCTCTCTTGTAGGGAATCTTGTCTATATTTTGGATGAGCGTTTCGAAATCAAGTGTTGTGTTGAGATGGAATTCCACCTAGAAATAATTAATAATCAGTAATTAACAAATGAAAAACAAATGTCTACAAAATATTTTAAAATATCTCATTTGAGGATCAACTTTGTTGTTTTTATCCTATCAAACCGTCACGTAACTTACATTGGCGTTGGAGGAGAACTGGATCAGGCCGTATCGTATCTTGTCTTCACCAAATGGTAGCGTTTGTACGGCCAGTTTGACGAAATTATTCAGAACGTCAAAATGTTTATGTTTCAGACTCCCACTGCCGTCCAATAGAAATACAATGTCAGCCGTTGGGTCGCACGCTGAAATAATAAACATTATAAGTAATTCACAATCTTAATTTTTTTACGGGAAGATCTTTACAGTAGAAAAGTGTGGTTTTGCGCATTTCATCGTTTCAAGACCCAATCACTTTTGAAAGGAGTTTTTGAAGGAAATTATTTTTGAAGGATATTAGTCAGGAAAGACCAGTAGGATATAAAGTTGTAAAAGCCTGTAACCACCTACCTTGACAAGGGCGTGATTGGGTTTCCATGCCATAGCTTCCGGGAACCGGTTTCGCGTACTCTCGGGTTCTCGTTGCAGTGCTGTCCTCTGGTGAGCAGTGCGACCACGTGCTCCACGGAAAGACCTCATTACTGCACGCCACAATGATGCTGAGTAAGACGTCAGTGTCGTCAGTGACGTTTCGATCTGGGGTGCAGGTAACATCTATGTTGTCAATTAATGGTCGGGGAGCGCCAAGTTTTTTGTCTCTAAAAAATGTGAAATTTTATTAATCGGAAACATTTAATTTGCGATGCCCTGTAAAATATCTGAAAAGTAGGCCTATTTATTGTCTCTTCTTAATTACCTAAGGATTCAGATTTTATATGAAATTATCAAGTACTTGGAAAGATGCTGTTCTAAATTACATCTTAAATTGTAATTGTCAGTCTTTTTGAATCAGTTTATGTCAGCAGTAACACTCGTGGTCGTAGCAGAAGTAATAGTTCCTACAGTTTTAATGACAGTGCGAGTTATAGCAATATGGGTATTTTTATTTAAAAATAGCACCATGGTCCATAGTTAATCTTTAACCGAAACTTTTCTGACTGGAGCTTTAGGACTAACACGGACCGGCGTCTTCATTTTCAAATTTACCACTCGCGCCCGCTTTCCAAGATGGACATCGGTGGAGATTTACTGAAGTGCACAGGCTCTTTATGGGAAAACCAACTGCTCTTTCCAGATAAAGTAAAACACGCCACTGTAGGAGACATCGCGATAAGTGTGCACACAATAAAATACATGGAGGGAAGATTTGAAAATGAAGATGTTGGCTTCCTTCGAACCAGAGGCTCCGGAATCTTTCGCCTTACATGTCTTCAGAATAGACCGTGCAGCCGACTATCCGAGGGGCGACGAAGTGCTCTGGGCAGCCAATAGATGGCCTCAGTGAGCTCTCTGGATCCGTTCCGTTTACTCTTTCAGTAAATTCTGTATAGCTGTATTCTGTGATAGGGCTCTGTCTGTTTACCCTGTCAGAAAACTTTGTATAGTTGTATTCTGTGACAGGGTTCCTTTCTGCACACGTGACCACTGCCTAAACAGAGTCAAATAGTAAACGTGCTGGTGTCAATGAAAAAATAATAAAAAGTTAAAAGTCAACAAAGAGAGGAAGACATTGGCTTTGAACAAAGAAACAAACAGAAACTGGAAAGAAAGATAGATAGGCCTACAGTTGAACAAAATACAAAGGGAGAAGAAAATTGGAGAGATGATGAAAATCAAAATACTGCACCTTTATTTTTTTCTGCGACTTGGCTTTGCCGGGGGGGATTTTGCCAACTTTTTTTCCAGCGTAGTACGCATAGCAAAATGCAACCCCCGGGTGGTTGGAGCTAAAGCGTAGTCTGGGTGAACATTCGCCGCCGTCATCTTCTGTGAAACATTGACAACTTAGGGCAAAATAACCATCAGGGCACCTCACGGTCGTCACGTTAGATAACTGGAGTTCTCCAATAACCACTGAAAGTTTCGATAGACATAAGAGTAATGCTAAGTGCACAGAACAGCGAGATATAGGCAAGTTTCTGAAAGTCCATCTTTTGCTGTACTCGTTTGAGTTCTTTGAAATATATCTTGAGGCCTGTTTACCCAAAAAAAAATTTGAAAATTAATATCGACAGTTAGGGACCATTCCCAGGCCCTATCGTACTAACTGTGGATCGATCTATCTCCAAGGGGATTCTTACTAAATTGCATTCAACTTAAGCGGTTCTGATGTCTGGAACGCCTTCTGAAGCTGTTGGGGGTAATTAACTATCGTTTAGCAACTTCAGTGGGCGTACCAGACATCTAAGCCGCTTAAGCTGATTGTTATTTAGCGAGAATCCTCTCGGAGAAGGGTCGATGCTGCTAGATCGATCTAGGTAAGGGAATGGGGTCTTAGTTCCAAATAATGTACAGCCTCTAACCTTCCATATCCAAAATACTGTACGAATGGAAATATTTCAAGTTCACGGTTTTTTTTTTCACGTGGACTGATGTCGGTTTTTAGTGAAATATAGAACGACTATGTTTTCACATCAAGTAAAAAAGCTTTTCTAGCGCAGGTTGTAACTTTGTTTCTAAAACAGCATAAGTATAGAAAAACAGATCTTTGCAAATGAAGAGAGGAAACATTTAGCAAACTATATTTTTTGACTGCCACTTTAAGTTTCTTACAGAACGAGACTAAAATCACACCAAATGCAAATATGCACACTGAAGAAAATGAAAATAATAGTAACAATACTGAAATTAATAAATTAAAATTCTAAATGAATGATAAATCTTATTAGTAAGAGTGAATAAATGAATAATATTATAAAGCACCAATCAGTCGGGTTCCATGACTAATCTCTCACCATACGTCCCATCACAGTCTTCTTTCACTCCGCTTGCCAACCCTGACCCCGGGTCAGGTATTCCAGGCATCCCCGTCTCACCCGAAAATTTGACGTCAATCATGTTGTAGTCACGTGATGACCTCCATATGCATTCATCGGTACTGCTGATGTGGGAAAATGCTTTGCAACTTGGATTCTAAAATATAAAACGCTTGACCAGTTGAAGCAGCCAAAGTTTAACAAGTGCAACAAGTGCAGTGTGTAGTCAATCCTGTTCCGTTTTATTTTTTAGCAAGGGTATGATTTTTCGTTGACGTTTATCTCAAACTGTGTGCATGACTGTGAAATGTCTGCAAAATTTGAACATTGTAACAATTTAATAGTACCCTCAACTAAAAAACGACGGTCATCTCACAATATTGAAAAAATTTAACAAATGAAGAACAAGGAAATTTAAAAAAAAAAAGCAAATTACAAAAAAGGCACGCATTTTATAAAATAATACCTCACCCATCACCTAAGATATCTTTAAAATATGTCAGACAGTTTCCAAAACTAGACCTCCTCTCTCATTATCACCCCCCCCCCCCCCCCCCGAACACGAATAATATTTTGAAAAGGCATGTTTCATGAAGAGACATCTCGTCACACCTGTCTTTATAAAACACCAAGTAACTTTTTTGAAACAAAAATGTTGGACCATCGCAGCGTACGTATATAGGTACCTACTTTACTGCATTCCGCCTCGCAGTCAAAAGTCGTTTTTATGTTCGTTACTATGGTAGTGTCGTGGGTCTCGATCTCAGTAGTAGCGATCACGTGATCAGGCCAGTGGTGGTAGCTGCATTTTGGTATTAACTCAGCGTCCGTACCTGAAACTAAGGTAAACCTGACTGAAAAATTGACCCCTCCTAAAAAATGATAAAATGAAATAAAATAAAAACACTCTACACACAGTTATTGTATTCCATAAATGCATGTATTAATTTTTTGTAGGTTTTAACAGCCACTGTCCACTGATATGGAAGGCCAACTCCATGGTATTTACCCACCAAAATGAATATTCCCGGGGAAATAAGCAATTTTCTCGTACTCACAAATCATTTATCTGTCCTTTTCTATACTTGGATTCGACCTTTAATTAAATTTTTAAAGGTTAATTTAGTTTAAAATGGCTGGTCAGTCACTATAACCAGCTACCGTTTTCCTCAGCTCCGTTGAAAATATCAACATCGGGTACGCCCCAGAAAAAAATTAAGGAGTTAAATAGTTTTAATGTGTATTAGGTAAGGTTTTATAAGAAGCTGTGGATGTCAAAATAAGCACTTGTGGATTTCCAAACCCATGGAGTGTACCTTTAATGTGAATAATCAAACATTATTAAATTATTGCTTCAGTCCTACCCCTTTACGATAGACTAACGCACGTTGTCCCTCTTTAACATAATATCCGAAATTTGCGGCTCAAGATGGAGATTGTGAATAATTTGGTTTGTGCTCAAATATCTTACCTATTATAATAATCCCAAACAACAAGATCGGGGTGAACTTCTGCATGATCTTGATTCCTGCAAAAACGAAACCTGGATTTTTTAAACTGAAAATATTTAAAATCTGTTTTTATTGATCCAAAATTGGCAATCAGATTCTACCAACCTACAGTGCCTCTCAAAATAAACGTCATATTTAGAGGTACATTTCACTACAAGGTTACTAAACAGTTAGTTGTCCTTTTCAATAGACTTTGTGACAATCTTCTGCGATGAAATGGAGCCTTGTATCAGCTACAGTGCTGCTGATACGGCGTAAAGCAATCACAGGGACTCTCATTAACTAACTATCGCACGAGCACACACACACACACACACACACACACACACAGTGACACACACCAATATTTATTCAATTGATTATGGATACCAACATGACGAATGTTATACTACAATGAATCTCTAACTCAAGGACGAACTACCAGTGATGACAACTTATCACACGCCTGATTTTACTTCTTCTGTCCCAGGCTCACTTAAATGTTATGCAATATTTCATGATGAAACCAGAAATTCTCATTTGTTTGTCTCCGACCCGCTTTCGAATACGTTGGGATTTTAGTTTTCAAAGATGAGGACATGTTTTTGAGCGAGATAAGACACGAGTCAATACTAAGTAGCATAAATCAATCAGCAAACTTAGGAAGATTATGAGTAAAACACCTACCCGTCTTACACCAAGGCGACCCCCCTCACTGTCATGGCGCCACTCCAAAATGTGACGGACGTGAAATGAATAAGCCACGCCCTCGTGTCAATTTGATACGCACCCCACGTGACTCAGATTCTGATGTCTGACCAATGAAATAAAAGGACCAAAGTCTGCGAGGGGGGGGGGGGGGGGGGGGGCAAACCAAGTTACTTTAGGGGTTCATTGGCGAGTGTTTGCCTTTTATTTTCTCCGATGATGTCATAACAGCCAAACCCAATATAGAGGTGCAAAAAAGGTCAAGTGCTTGGGTACGATGAAACTTTTTGACAAATTTTCTGGGGGAGATACGTTACATAGTATTTGCCATGACTAATTTACCATGACTGAATCACAACAAAATATTTCGGAACGCGATATTAAAATTGAAATTAAATGACCCGATATATACGTTACAATTTAGGCTCCTTACATAATTGTAAAGACATGGTAAAAATCAAGAATTAAAATTAAGATGGTGGTGGGTATTTTTTCTATACACATTTATGTTTTAAAAAATGAATAGAGGTTCGAATTCATTTAGCATGTGAACTGGACCTCTATATTGGGATTTGGTGGTAAGAGTCTTACTATATCGTCAGTCAGCGTCTAGATGAGTACCTCTGGAGACATTAATACCTGTTTAATGCAGTTGCTTGCCAGTAGATTGTAGGGTTTCAACAATTGCCCTCTTATGTATTTTTACGGTCTAGAATAAGGTACAAGACAATAATAATAATAATGATAATAATAATAATAATAATAATAATAATAATAAATGATAATAAAAAATAATAAAAATTTATTTTACATTCACTATTCATTGAATATTTTAATTCTTTTATTTAGCCCAAACTGCTTTTTAATTAGCTGTGACCTTTATACTTTTAGGCATAAACATTTTGATTGCGTATTTTAATATCTATTATCTTTTAAATTAATATCTTAATATTCATGCCTTTTGATATGCATTTGTCTTTGCACTATTAATGTAATGCTTATCCTTTTGTTCGGAATCTGAAATCATTGTTTCTTAATTTTAAGATCGAGTTAAAAAGCTCGTTATGAGGCATTTAACGAATAATTCAATCATATCATGAATGAGTGACCTCTCACGTGACTTTCAGTGTGATTTTTAGAGCAGAGGTCTAACAAAGTCCGTAATAAACGTTGGTGGGTCCTAATTTTGAAGTAATGTAACTTATGAATCAGCGATGAAGATGGACAAAGATGCAAGGAACATTGTATGCCAAATACTTAGTTCTACTGTCATTGGTATAATTTTAGTTTAATTTTTTTCCTTCAAAATCAACACTCTTCAAAAAATTAAATAAAAAAATTGGGGGCGGCCACGTGAGACGGCATCTTGTTTGTCTTGTTCAAAGCTTCCCGTAAGTGACGCAAATAGGCGCTCAGACTTCTAAGGGATTCCAGAATACCTGTTTGGCAAATGTGCCTTCTACTATCACTCACGTGCGATCACTTTCAGTGAAGTAATGGACGTCTTTTTTTACTCAAAATTTCAGATTGAATCGCTCGTCTAAGATATTTCATTTTGTTCGAAATAGTCAAGCTTCAATTTTTACCATTTTGTAATTCAAGACGCAGGCTTAGCGCACCTCAAATTTTTTTTGCAGGATAAAAACAACTGCCAAGTTGATACTTAAATAATTCGCTATGGAAATGGACAGAAAGCTAGACTGGTCACTTGTATTCAGTATTACGCAAGAAATGCCTTTTTTTACAAAGTGAAATATTTTGCAAGATGGGGAATGCTCTCCGCCATATACTGCATAAGACTCAAGCTTCAAACGAAGGTTTCCACTAATCGCTTCACACACTATCTTTTACCCGATTTTAATCACTTTTTTTCACTTGCTTATGGTACAGATATATTCTGCTTGTTATCTTATGGAGAATTTCAAGAGGTTCTACTCTCCGAAAGATAAAGAATGGTGAAAGAACGTGTTTAACTTAGGCTCATTTTCAGCGATTAGCTATCATCAGATTACAGATTTTAACTTTTTTCATAATTTTGAGAATTTTTTTTTTAATTTAAAGTAAAACAAAATTGGATAACCAAAACAAGGTATTCAAATATGCGAGAGGGGTTGTTCGTAAATTGAAAACAACAATACAGTTAGAAAATGGCTAAAATTTATTATGCAATACAGGGTAAGAAAACATTTAAAACGACACTACATCAAAAAAGTCCAAAAATGGTACATCACTGAACGAATATTCCAGAACAAAATATCAATTACCAAAGTGTGAGTGTTCATTTGCAGCTTCTCAATGGCACCTTTGATATGGAATATATTGAAAGCACTTATCACATTCAGTCGTTAGTATTTACACACACTGCAACGTCTCCTAATCATTTTTTTCATTGTTTAAAATACTTTATAAAAAGACGCTTTGCGCCAACTGTATATATATAAAAAACGTCTAACTATATCTCAAAATTAAGGATTGTGGTCCAGTAAATGGCTAGAAATCATCCTCGTTTGGGGCCCTTCCTCTTGGGTCCATGTTTTGCCGGCCCGAGATTATTAGCCCCCGGCACGTGATTGTGACCACGTGGTCCGCCACGCCCAACAGCGTTCTTGAAGGAGCGGGGCGTCAGGGGATGTGGATGAGACGGCCAACCACCGGGTGTATTCTGCGCTGGGATCGGTCCTTTGCCTGAAATCAACAAATCGGATTGAATTAATTGTAAGGGTTATTATGATTGGTGGATTTTTCATAGTACAAGAAAATGTATTTCGATATTTTCTATCAATTTCAAATTTGCAGAAAACCTATTCGACATCAAAATGAAAAAAGGAACTGATCAAAATAACCCGAGGACCAAATGCCAACTGGAAAGGAATCCATCAGACGAGTAACTCAAACGATGTAATAATCTCAAAATCTAAGACATCCCATGTCGATTGGGCTTGTCTATACCTAAAACACTTAATGAAAATAAACCAGTAAGATTCATCGACGCTTTGTGGTATTATTGCCCCTTCCAATCGGAAAAACATGAAGCTGGGAGACAACTTACCGCCCGGGAAAAAGCAGCATTCAAACAACACGTGCAGAATGTCAAGCTGGGAGCCTGTTCCACAAGGGTAGATCGTCTTGCAAGAACCTTGCTCATTGCACCTGGACTCGAGCTTGGACTTTATCCCGGGGACGGCACTGCAGTTACCATCCGGACAAATAAGGACGTCTTCTACCTAAATTGAAAAGAAATCGAGCATGATGAAAAACAATGTATGAAAACGGAAATTTGGTGTTATCTGTAAAAAAAGTAGTGGCTAAAATCAGTAGTAACGCAGAATTTTTGAAAAGCGTGTGAGTCCTGTTTTTTTTTTTTAATTAAAATTCTGCACATTACACTTCACATATAAAACGTGGCCAAAACGGCAGGTATTGAAACGTGCTGTTTAAATGCTATTATATCACAAACATATTGTTTGTCTATGGCGAATTAAGTTCCATTTCTTTTTCTTTAAAGTCTGTACAAATCATCACGGACAAAAGAACAAGTTTTGCGAAACAAGATGGAGTCTTGGTAAATTTTTGGAAATAATATGCTCGGTGCCATATACGCACTCTGATGTATCTGGTATATTTATCTTCGGGACAGTAGAGTTGGAGAGTAGTGGTTGTTCTGCAGTCGATGTGGAAGTCGTGCTTGGAAGCTGGAAGAGCAAGGTACTAGGTAAATGACAGCGCACTGCACTTAAATGTAAATATACGTATATTTTTATAGTAAGCTGCACGACGTTGACATTTGAAAAATTACACCAACACCAAGACCACAATAATGTTTTACTATTTAATTGAAAATAAATTTACCAAAACGAAATGATGGAAACGTTTTAATCAATCGCCAAATCCTGGGGCACTGGCCTTTCAGCCATTTGGTGTAATGGAAGTCAGAGGTACAATAGAACTGTGAATGAAGCTATTCAACCAGCCCTTGCTGAGGACCCTGCCAAGGACCCTTCACCTACCCCAGCAGCAAAACTGGTTACACTCCTGGGTTTCAGACTGCTCCTCCATACCGCAGACAGCAGCGTTCAGACAACGCCGAGTTCTGGACTGAGTACCGCCGCCACATGTAGCTGAACAGGTGCCCCAAGCTGTCCACTCAGTGTAGTCAGAACCTGAAATAAAAAAATATATTAGAAATATTATCAACTACGTTAAAAGTAAGCGCTGTAACTTAATTTGTAATATCTTTAATACAAAATTTGTAATATCTTTAATACAAATAGGTTATGGTACACACGCACACAGAGAGAGAGAGAAAGAGAGAGAGAGAAGAAACTTTTTATCGGCCATCTTTTTATCCTCAAGAAGTAAAGTTAAATAAACAGATTGATAAATTAATACATTAAGGAGAGAAACATTTGCAACAGTTGTTAGTATTTGGATCTTACCCACGGTCCAATCCACGTCGCCAGTCTTACAGAGGGAAGAGCGGAAACTGGCGCTAATTTGCGCCAAGTCGTCGAAGGACTCCGCCAGGTATAGCTTCTCGTTGAGAGGCTCACTGGCGATGTACTCCAGTTCGGCCATATTGTAGTTACCGATGCCAATCACCAAGACACTGTAGTTCGCTGCTTTCACCTGAATTTTGGGGTTTCATGAAAGTATTAGAGATTAATATTTTGTGGAAATTTTCATGCTGTAACACATTATATTAACCAGTATCACCATCCTTACGTGAGAAGAAAATGTTACCGTTATATTAAAGGGATGAACCGTATAGATTTGTCGGAAGCAGAAGCTTATGTTATTGCAGTAATTAAAAAAAACATACCTCTCCGACAAATAGCCGCGGTATCGTCGGTTAAAATAAAATATTCCTACTCATCCCCCCAAAAAATTAACAATTATGTTCTTTCATATAAATCATAATAAATCTTACCGCATCTGCCGCTACTGTTGTGAGTGAACCATTGGTAGACGCGCCATCTGTCAGTAGAATAATTATATCCTGGACATCCGGGCGGTTGCCATTGGCTTCTTGCATGGTATGAGATCTGAAGACGGAGGCAGATCATTTTTTCAAAATCTGAGATCAAGTTCTTAAACGTAAGATATGGAAAGTGCCTAGTTGCGAAATTGTCGCCCGAGATTTTTTTAACCGTTTTATTTTTCTTCGTGACAATCATACCATTAGAATGTGTTATATGAAGCACTTACGTTTCAATACCACCATATGCGAAATATGGTACCATTGTATATATTATATTGTTAATTTATAAAGTTAGACAGACTTACACAACTAAATTCAAGGCCTTGTGTGTGTAAGTATAGCCCCTGTAGTAGTTCATGTCGTCCACCATCTTTAGTATGTTTTCCAAGTCGTAGGAGGAGTTAAGATCGAACTCTACCTGTAATTCAAAGGCTTAAACTACAAAACTGCTAACACGAAACCAGAATTAACTTTAAAGGGATAATAACTTCGTTTTGGCCAAAAAATGAATTTTCCTGGAGTAAACAACAATTTTCCCATTCTTACCAATGGTTGAATCCATTTTTACATTCAAAGCTAGTCCCTGGTTTTTTTCTAAAAAGTTTGGTTTTTTTGTTAAAATCTCTTAAGAGATTATAACAGAGTACAGCCATCAATGGAGGTCACGTGGTCTGAAGACAAGCTCATATATCAGAATAATAGCTATAACTGCCGTTTTTGTGGTAAAACAATATATTATATTTCTATATTTCACAATGTTTTTATTGTGAAATATTGATATCATATGAAGAGTTATTATCCCTTTAAGTAGCACGCTACCGTAACATCTGTAAGTCAGTAAAATAGTAACTCAAGGGACCTTTCCCATTGATACATCTGCCTACGTAGATCGGCCCAACTCTGCGGGGACTCTCGCCAAGTGCAATCAGCTTAACAGATTAACACGTCTCCACCTGGCGTTAAGTAGAGTACAGAAAAGCTGAAGATTACACGAACACGGTGGAAAAAGAGAAGGTGTTGCATTCAGTTAAGCTGATTGCACTTAGCAGGAGATCCCGACGTAGTTGGGTCGATTCACGTAGACCGATGAGTCTATGAGAATCGGGTCTTAATTGAACGACAGTTATGCGCGTATTATTACCACATTTTTTATTTTAAATTCACCACGTTAACGTGCATGTGAATCAAGCTGCAAGGAGGAGTATAATTACCCTAGCTTCGTTACTGAATTGGACCAGACCAAACCGACTGCCGTCTTCTCCTATAGCCAGAGAGCTCATGGTCATTTTGACGAACGCTTTCAGCAGATCGAAATTGGCCTGTTTCACGCTTCCACTGCCGTCCAGCACGAAGACCACGTCTACTTTAGGTTGACACACTGAAAACATTCAGGTTAAATTTGTTACTCATTCAATGAATGGGGGTATTGTGTGGCAGCCCAGAGGTCAAGGTTAGAGGGTCCAGGGTTAAGGTCAGAGACGGAGAAGTTAAATATTAAAAACCAAGTCGGCACGCACTGGCCACACGGTATTTAGGACAGAAAATTATTCGTAGGCTTCACTGCTATCGCTGGTCATTGGAACGTTACTGCTGGATCTTGAATAACATATCTTTCAAAACTAGACTTCGGATTTTCTTTTATCAGGACATAACTTATTAAAAACATTTTAGCATATAACACCCCAAAATGACACCGATAATACCGCACACGATAAAATTATTTTTATTGTACAGTTTCTTAACCGCTTACCTAAACAAGGGTAAACCTGCTCTTCGACTCCGTATCCACCGCAGCTACTTTTCTGATAATACCGAGTTCTTGTTTTCATGTTGGTGGCGGTGCACTCCGACCATTCGCTCCAAGGGAAAACGTCATTAACGCACGCCACCTGCATCTGAAAACCGACGTTATTTCCGGCAGTGATGTTCCTATCCGGAGTGCACGTGCCTGCAACGTTGTCGATGATAGCGACGGGCTGAACTTGTGAAGGGTCACTGAATAATGAAGAACAGTTTCTGTTGTCAATATACGTCCATTCGATCGTATCATCTAAATCTTTAAACACCGATCTTTCATATTTGTTGAGCAAGATGTCAAACCTTGCAGCAGTCGAAGCTTTACTTTGCAACTATGTCGAAACATAACATACGTGGTACTCTTTTCAAATGAAAATTAAACATTTTATTGCAAACAAACCCCTTTTCTACATTATGAACTCTAGCATTCACAAGAATTAATTTCAGGACCAGTTTTAAAATCTCTCCGCAGCGTATTTGACTGATGTGAAGCACACCAGAAATAACGTAAATCTTGTTTCACGTACGCTTGTTTTCACAACTTACGTAGAATAGATGGAGCATCCAACAATCTTGGGAGCAATAAAGTGATCAGGACAGCCGATAGAGGGCAGCAGCTTATCCTGCGGGTCGGTGCCATTCACTCTATCGCTGTATTCTGCATAAGTGTATTCATTCGTGTCACATCTTTCCAAACACGTGATAACAGCCTGAATGGCAATGAAGTACAATTGTAAAGGTAACGTAATGAATACTTGCAAGATCGAGCTTTTATAAGTTCATTTTTCAATATATTATTCATAATATTGAGTATAACAATCCTCTGTTTTAACTCCGTCGCGGTACCAAGGTTTAAGTGCGGATTTGTCTACAAGCGGCACAGCGAAATGCCTTCTTCAACAAGGTTCAACAGAAGATGGACTTAGGGTTTGAGTTTGAAAAAATCGCTACGAACGAGAGGCAGGAAGTGAAAGAGTTGGAGGCAAAGAAAACATACAAGTGTATAACTTACTTGGATTCGTGGAGTACCTATAGTTTGTGTGCTTGTAGCAATACAAAAGACAACGCCTGGATTGTTGGAATCGAACTTGAGCTGCGCCTTACACTGGCCTGGAGCCATCAGATTGATACATTCGCAGCTTGATGTGAAGGTAGTCGCTGGACACGAAGTGAAACTTACGCTATTGACTGCTCCGACACTGACTAAAAATATCAACAGTTGAGACAGAAGTGAGAGGTAGCCAATGAATACGAACAGTTCTTAAGTAGATTCCTTTCTGTAATCAAGAAATGGTACCGGTAGTTACGTTGGTTTTATATATTCACTTTTAAATATTCACTTGCATAGATGCGAAAAATGATCACTTTAAATTTATTAGAGTTAGAATAATATTAAACAGTTTAAGAAAAAAAAATTTCATCAGATAAAGCAATATCAAAGAGGGTAATGATTCAAGTTATTACCAAAACTTCCGTCACAGTTTTGCTTTATGCCGCTGATCACGACGCCCGGCATAGAGGCAGTAGATACCATTCGAATCATCCTCTCTGTGACGCCAATGCAAGTCCCGGTCCCATATGTAAAGGCAGCGCATCTTAATATCTGAAAATAAAATAAAATCACATTGCTGTTCGACCACGTCTGTTCATTTGTGTGCGTGTCTGCATAGAGGGTGTTAAACAATCCCGTTACTTGTAGCACGTTGCTTCGCCTTATCTAGGCTGACATACAACGATGACTTCAGGTGCATTTTACACCCCAAAATCCCTTTCACACCAATATAGCTTAGCTTGGAAATCCAAACTAAACGCCTAAATGTTAAGTATTCGAAAAATAAAAATATTTTAACGCACAAGATTGAAATAAAGAAGAACCGGGCACGGGGCGCGCCCAATATCTCTGAACGTTTTTGACTGACCTTGTTGCAACCCAGTTCACACGCCTTCGCGGACATTGCAGTCGGTATTTGGAACACGTCATAGCTGTACTCCTGACCAAGAGCAGACACCACGTGGTCAGGCAAGTATAGATAATCACATTTGGGTACAAGTTCCGCAGGAACACCTAATGGAAAAAAATTATCATGTATCTGTATATCAAAAAGCAAGTTCAAAATGAGTATGCTGTAAATAACATATGGAGATTACTTAGTTTTAAAGATTTGAACAAGACACCGTTTTTGGAATAGAAAGACCTTTTGGTAAATAAGCAAAGACTTCTTTTTGGCGCAAGTTTCTTTGTCCAACCGACCCAGGTCTGTGTGAAAAAAGTAGGGGTTTAAAATATATTTTAGAAAAGCCAAAGTCATTATCAAATCATTCGTAAAGAGATAAAGTCAACATGTATTAAACAAACAATTCTGAAAGTAATCTTACCATATATAAAGGCCGAAAGAAGACCCCCAATCAGGAGTAGATGCCAATGGCTCAACATGTCTGGAGATCTGAAAAATGATTCAAAATTATCATTCCAAAAAACATGTAATTTTCACACTTTCGAAACCCATTTGTGACAACATGTTCATTTTCTTGGTAGTTGGCTCAAACACGATATTTATGAAACACAAGTTGGGATGTTTTTGTACCGTTATGTTACGGGCTACCGGCCAGTGAGCATTACTGAGTACTGTAACAATATCTTCTCACATCAGTCTGATGCAGGTCTAGGTTGAGTATGAAAACCGTCCAGCTTGTGTTTAATAAATATCTATATAATGACGAAATCTTGGCGTTCTATCTAAGTATACCACGAAAGTATAAATACATAAACGAAAGCCAAAAAACAGTAGCTGTTCACGCGCCTGTTCGACAAAGTTTTGTCTTTTTTACTTCAGCTACATATCAACTTCATCGGACGTCATATCTGGCCTCGAATGTTGATAGCACAGGGAAGCAAGCGCAGCAAACAAACTCAAATCTGAGGCAACAAACGCTACGATGAACGACAATTTCGATTCAATCTTATAAATGCCAAATTACCAATGACCTAGCAAGAAACGCAGCAAAAGGTTCATACAAAACACATCCAGTATAACCCTTGAAAAGAAGCTAAGTTTTCCTCTTTAACATCGTTATCTAAAACATAAGCAACTTACCAATATGTTGGAGGTCTCTTCTTTTAGGTATCTTCAGGCAGTCCAAGATATTCTGTCACCGTTCAGCAAGTACACCAAATTCGCCGCACGGACGCTCTTTTATCCAGCAGTCATCATTATCAGCTCTCACGTCACGTGACGTTTGGGCGATCTCATTATTTAAAAGAGGTGACAGATGTCCATGAAATTTACGTAGTGCAAAGGACTAATGCTGTTTCAGATAAAAACATTTGAATTTTTCAATCTGTTTTTCAAAGATAAATATTCATATTTCAAGAGTAAACTTTCATTCAATTAAGTATCATAGATCTCAGACATATTATATTTCCGCAACCCTGTCAAAATAAACCCGGCGAAATCATTCGGTCTGGTCGTCACCTGAACAACTGCTCATGGTCGTGGACAACGTATTGTTCTCCTCCCTCCAGATCGTTATCAACCCCGCCTCTCTCCCCAGCAGAGAAAGAGAGGACTTGCAATTTACTAAACCGATTCCGAAACGAAAATGCCAAACATCTCATTATAATATTGTCGTACAATTTTTCAACGCACACGCCAAAATGAGAATAAATTAATTTGAGTCTAGGGTTTGATAAAATATTGGGCCATTCTGAATATAGAATAATCTTTAGGGATAGATCAAACTTGCTTCTGATTTACCTCCATCCTGTGTTTCGCAGGTGAGTCTTTCTTAGACCACGATACAAAAAAAGAAAAAAATGGCCCCATGTTTCTAGAAATATCTGCAGCTCAGGGTGAAAAACACGTGCAGAGGCAACCTCTAGGGCACGCTTGTGGATTTCTGTTGCATATAATAAACACACCAAGAAGTGGTATCTCACCGTTTAATTTGAATTTTTTTAGTTATTGAAGTAGTACATCTGGCCATTATATGAAGATATATTTGTTAATTCACAACTTATATTAATTATATAAAAAATGTCAAGTACAGAATACATCATTGTATTGATATTATATTTTATAGTACAAAGTCATGTTAATTTATGTACCGATAGTCATACAGAATTAAATTGAACTGAACTGAAATAACCGTGGAGTGGAGCAGAAAGAAACAAGGCTAATATTTCCCGGGAGAGAATTTTCAAAGCTTTCCACACTGTTAACAGCCAGCGTTTATGATATCGTCTGGTCATTGGTATTCCCTTGTGATGTACATGTAATAGTGGGTTCATTGGGTATTTTGAAAAGATTTGTATTTTTGCTTTATTTTCATTCTCTGAAGCTGTATTGTGAAACAATTAAATATCTGAGAGTAAAAAATAAATATAACAGTTGTTTTGGCTAACTTATTATTGAGAGAGAGAGAGAGAGAGAGAGAGAAAGAGAGAGAAGGAGAGAGAGAGAAGATGCCGGCTGAGAGAGAGAGAGAGAGAGAGAGAGAGATGCCGGCTGAGAGAGAGAGAGAAAGAGAGTGGGAATAAAGAGAAAGAGAGAGACAGGGCACGTTTGAGAAAGAGTGAGGAGTGTTTGAAAATAGAAATATCATACACTTTCGTTGACCTGCTTCTTTCGCTTCTTGACGATTCGGTGTCAAGCAGGTCTAAAAATATTTTAATTTGCGTTTATGCTGTTGTCTGATTTTCGTCTTCCCTTCAAGAAGCGCCTTATGACAATTTTGTTTACGACGCAGTCAACCTCCTGAGTCAATACCAGGAAGATACCTTGGCCAATTACTGAGTTTTGGAGCACTTTCCTGCTGCGATCAAACACAGATTCGAGAGTTGCTCACACCTGAAAGATAATGAGTGCCAAAACTAATTATTAGACCAAGACATTCATTGTACTGACTGTGGTCCAGTGAAGCAAGGTTTGTACACATTTGATTTCATCACAGATAATTAAGATTTGGCATCCAGTAGTTAACATTTGGAGCAGTTGTCTATGATGTAAGTTGGAAGAAGACTCAATTGAGACACTGACATCTGGGACAGGTTGCTCACACGAACTTTGGCCCGAAAACTCATCTTTTATTTTTAAGATTAAGCAAGTATACTCTACTACAGTGTAAGATAAATCCAAAACTGTCCGCCTAAATAAAATCAGTGTTCATATAAAGGAGAAGTCGGTCTTAACTTTGGTCTAAAAAATGAACAATGTCTCTCTGGTTATACTTTTTCACCTGATTGGATTACTGCATGTGCCGATCATCTTAGCTCAAAACAGACTAACATTTTGTCTAAAGACAAGGGTAAATCTTAAACTAAAGTTCGTTAAGGAAGCGGGTCTGACAAACACGAAGATTTTTCACCATTGCTAAGTATAAAGTCAGACATATTCGTTTAAAGAATATAGATTCTTCACATCTGGGAGTTACCGGCGCGTCTTAAAATTCAACTACAAGCCGACATTGCGGTCTCAAAAAAAAAAAAAAAAAAAAAAAAAAAAAAAAAAAAAGAAAAAAAAAACATCGTTAAGTTGTTCCGACTGCCCTTGTCACACTGATCACCGAATCTGATATAAATGTTTGACTAGAACCTGCACAGGCCAGGACACCAGGACGGAATTCCTTCATCATATCTGACTGTAAAATGTTTAATTCAATTCTGAAGTCACTTTGAAATTAAAGGACAAAATGAGGGCCCGCAGAGAGGCTATCCACATAATATGGTATATTAGGTGTACGAAGCTTGTCATAGATGGAATTCTCTAGTTAACGTGGAGCATCTCTACCCTCTGATATGGTGCCCAGTATAGTATAGTATACAGATTATACACCTGATGCACGAAGAAAAGTCGATTCATTTACTATGTAAGATGGTTTTGTACTAGGCTTGGCAAGTATGTCCAAAACCAGTCTTATGAGCCACAATTAACTAAAACTTTTTTTTCATTTTATGTAACAGACGCATTATTTGGTGCAAGATTACATCGTCAAAGGTGTGATATCAAAACCTTTAAAAAACTGCTAGAATACAGCCTGTCGGTAGGTTGAATGAACTTTTGGCTATTATTATTATTAGTGCGATGGATGAAGTTAGATATAACATTTAGATTTTTATTAAACAAATGCTTTTTAGTACATTGAAAAGTGTTAAAATTACACACAGCGAGCGCGGATTCCTTATGACGCATATAACGCTGATTACTTTCTTATACATCATGTCATCGTGCCAAGGGACCAACCATAAAAGAGCTTTAAAACTGCGCTTTCTTCGAATTTCTGTTCGTAAATTTGATCTTCCCACCTGTCCCTGTAGTTTGTAAAAATCCCCCAAATGGCGTAGTAATGTATGGCTGCTGTGCGCGCTATAGCACAATTATTCAAATGAGTTGCCGTAAACAACTGAGGGTTACATGCATATACATAGCACAAAAAGATATCTGTTCAAATATCAATTTTTGGAAATATGAAACTATGCATTTCCCTTATAACTTTAAAAAGTTATGCTGGTTTTATGGCAAAAATTAACTTAAAATACATCTTTAGCAGCTCCTTGCCTCTACGACGTCTTGTACTTCCTCTCCACAAGCTTTTGCTGGTTCATTGAATATATAGCGATCTAACTTCAACGGATCCAGGGTTTTGGGGATGGGGGTATCAGAATAAATCTAACGGTAGGCTCCCCACACCCACCCTCTTCCAATGGTTTACATGTGCACTTTATTTTGCAGAAAAGTCGCATCATTTAACTAGAGATATATCTGTTAATATAGAGTGAAAAATCAATCTGTGTCCCTGGTAGAGGGTACCCTACACACGACTGTGCGTGAATGTATCAGCGATTAGTTTATCATTGCGCCGGAGAAGATCTCAACTGTCGCAATCGGCGGACAGGACACTGCTGAACGCTAACCCAGCAGACAAAATCCTCGCAAATGGAGGGCCTACTTTTGTAGTACATCGACACTTAAAATTAAGAGAAGAAATGCACATTTGAGAGGGGTCCCAAGGAAGAGCGTACTCTCATCATAGGTTTATGATAAGCAGCTTTTTCTTTAAAAAATGTCGCCTGTCAGAAGCAATAAAAACAGCACTGTCGATGACATAACTGGCAATATAATTCGATTAAAACAGGACTTGGTTTTCATACTATTGCCAGTTATGTCATCGACAATGCTGTTTTTATTGCTTTTTTGACCCTCTTTTAGGAGGGTTTCCTCAGTACAGTGTTGTTTGCAAAATAAATCAATAAAGATAAAGTAACAGTATCATGAATTAAAATCTGAAAATGCAATTCTAGGAATATGGCCTTCTAGGTGTCACATTTGTGAAAAGGCTCTCATATGCAAGATTACCTTATAAGTTTTACTTGTAACTTTTTAGGCGA
Organism: Lingula anatina; assembly: GCF_051362555.1. Taxonomy (NCBI): domain Eukaryota; kingdom Metazoa; phylum Brachiopoda; class Lingulata; order Lingulida; family Lingulidae; genus Lingula; species Lingula anatina. The sequence goes on from NC_141773.1 coordinate 813,499, forward strand.
AAATACTGATTTTGTGTCCAACGATCTCCTGCAAATTGTACCGAAATGCACCAAACTGAAAGAAATTCTCTGATAGCGGCTGTTGCTGTGGGGGGCTGGGGGGGGGGGGGGGGGCAAAATGTTGGTCCCCTCACTTTAGCTATTCTGGAACTGTCAATGAATCCAATGACAGACTATAAAAGAATGTTTTATTTTTGACAGTACGGAGAAACAATTAAAATATTCTAATACTCTGAAATTGATCGAGCTTTATATTCAAAACTAGCAACCACAAAAAAGGCCCTTCGTAGGTGTCTAAATAGCAACTGAAGTCAGGAAACTAATCACACAATTATTCGTAATGGCAGGTTTATACATGTTCTCCTTCCTCGTCTTCAACTTCATCGACAGCTGGTTTTAGGGGGTGTTCCTTGAGACTCGTAGACCACGAGCAATTCTAATTGTTTAAGAAGTGGCAATCACACAAGGAGGAAGAAGGTAGTTATTATTCGACTATAAGCAAGAAATACAACTGGTACTGTCGATTTAGATAACATCATATCAAATTATAATTAATACCCAGTGCACATTTTCTGCTCACGCCCCCCTCCCCCCTCCTCCGCGTCACCTGAGAATGGTATCGGTTTTAACAAGAAAAAAAGAAAAAAAAAAAAAGGTCAAACCAGGGATAGGCATGGGGAGGGCGTTTGATACTGAATATCAATAACTACAGTGTTAAATCCTTGCGAACTTATCAAACAAGAGATCTCTCCTGAAATACGTTTCGCAATTAAACTGTTTTGTAACTGTTGTTTTTATTGCAGCAGCACCACCCCCTTTCCTTGATGCGCACCGACGTCTCCGAATTTTTCATTAATCACACAGTTCACGGGCTCATATCTAAATCTGTTATGGCCCTACCCGTATGAGGTTTAATGAAATCCACGTGCAAGGGCACAAGTGGCAGGAGTTATTTCCCAAATTTCAGGATAGCGGGAGTTGTGTCTCATAAATTCGTCAAGTGCTCTCCGAGCAGGTGGTATCGGAGCCGTACCAGGTGGTTTGATCAACTTTGATTCAGAGGGGGCAGATTGACAAAAAATACCACTTGATTATAATTTCTTTAAAAATTTAGAAACGAAATCCCTACAGTTTGAATTGAAGCGATATTAAAAGTTGTAAACTCTACGGATTTTCGTATATAAGCGCTTTAAGTTCTGGTGATGATGTTAAAAAATTAATTAAATTAATCACACTACCCCTAAAAAATAGTGGTATCGTCGTCAGCCTCGTTGTGAAACTGTCCAAAATAAGAGGATCAAATTTCATCCTCTGGCAGCAAGCAGACAACATGGACCGGCCGCCGGGGCTTTCAATATTCCTTCTGATATTCTTCTCTCTAGCTCCGGCCACGGATCAAAATGTACGACAGAAACGGGATGTAGTCACGGCGCAGTAAGTATGCAATTAAAAATCGGTATAATACTAGGGGTATAGAGTGTTGGAAACTTGTGCCGCGACCCAGTTTCTGGACCAGCGTTTGGCGTTGCTTCGAGAGCCTTTGCAATGCCGGTGCTCATATATACGCCCCCTAATTTTATATTCACACTGCCCATTAATTCCCTACTCACTTTATTTACCTGTCGAAAATATTTGAGGTTGAAAGTGAACATGCATAGTGTCATATTATTATTTCAGACTCTATATACCTACTGCAAGAACCTATATTTGCTTTCTAGTTTCTAGTGTTTGCAATTTGGCTCAAGCTGTTTTGAGTCAACTTTAAAAACAAGGGCTTGCGTTCTTGCATTTTCAGGTCCTTAATTGTTCAGTTCACTATTGTACAAAGTCTTTTTAGAATAGTTATTGTGCGTTTTATCATCTGTTAATGGTCATTTGTGATTCCATTTAGGCTTAATTTTCTAATAATTAATCTGGTCAAGTTGGAGGGGGGGGGGTATAGAATGGGTTGGGATATGGTAGTAATCAGTTGTACTCAAACTGGTTAAAGATTTAATGCATAGGGTCACTTCAGATTCATCAATTAAATTATTTTCCAGGACTCCAAGAACTTTGTTTGGGAATGCTTCTCTTTTCATTTTTGATTCAGTTGAAAATTTCAATCGATAGAAACCACATTGACCAAATGCTACATTTTATGATGATCTGCAGATGCATATCATGTAGTGTGATAATTTGAATATTTTCTGAAATTGTGTTTTTGAAATTAAAATAAAAAAAAAAACTTTAACAACAAAATTTTTCCTCTTGAACTTACATATATGTGAGGTGTCATCTGGTTATGTTTTTATGGTAGGTCATGCAGTAAGTATTTGTTTGTGACCAGAAAGGGTCAAATTAATGAGTCACATTTTCTTCGTAATTGGCTCAAGTAAAAACAGTGACAAGCAAATATATCATGGTTGTTGTATTAGATTTTTTAACGTGTTTACAACCACAGTGGTGCTAAGTGTTGGAATTTCCAAGAAAATTAAAAAGATTTTTTTTTTGCACAAAGTCAAATGCCCGAAATGCGTTATTTCATTTATTGATCGTATGACAAAAAGGAAAAATCCTTGACCTTCAGTCATATGCTTCATGCCAGTTCATGGTGGAATGTCTATTTTATGCTGAAACCTGTCTCTGTATAATGCAGGGATGAGATTCCCCCCCCCCCTCCCAAAGATGAAATTTCCAACCTTCTGGGAGCCAAAAATAAAGTCAGCCTAGGCGGCCCACTGGACCCTACGCTATATTTTTCGACTTTTTCATTTAATGACAGTCTCATCCCTGATAATGTAACAGAGTCCCTTTCCTCTCCATGCGTTCTTGTATTAAAGCTAGTAGTGTTCTTTTAATGACTAATGGAATGAAATAATGTTTCAGGCCGAGGCTGATCACACAGAGTGGGCACCTGATCTTCCAGACGGGGGACAACCACAACATCACATTCCGCTCCAGCACTGGAGGCAGCATCAACGTGGACGGGGAGGATTTAAAAGCTAGTATACAGATTGTGAGTATTGCATTGAGCTAAGACTGCATTCCCACAGATTTTTAGATCGATCTATTCCCCTTGGGAGTCTCACTAGATTGGTGTCAGCTTAACCAGCTTAAATGTCTGTCCTGCCTACTAAAAGCCGTAAGTGGGTAATTAAATATAGTGTGCAATCAGCTGACAGCAATTTAGCGTGAACCCCCATGGAGTTAGGTTGATCCAGATGGATCGATCTAAATCTGTGGGAATGCAGTCTAAGGGTACAGAACCAGCATATAAGGTATACAGTTGTTTTAAAACATTAATTTTATATCGATTTATGTACAAAATGATGTTAAATTACTTTTCTGTGGACAGAATATAGAATAATAGAAAATAAAAGCAGCTTCATGTTTCGGTTTGAATTGACTTAAAGGGCATATTTTCAGGGCTGAGTTTGGACTTGTCCAAATATCATGGTAGTAAATTCTTGACATAAACAACTTTCAATTAAAATTTTCATATCCTGTTCTTATTCTGAGAAAGAGTACATTACAAAACAATTTGTTTCAAATTACAGAGTTCCTAAAACTGCTGTTTATAAATTGTCAATGGCACATTTCTGTCTTACAATCTTTAAAGTTTTATAAGTTTCTATTAGTGCTTTGTCATTGGCATATTTCTGTCTTACAACCTCCAAAATTTAAAAAGCTTATATTAGTGCTTTGTCATTAGCATTTCTGTCTTAAAGTTTCTAGAGATTCTATATACCGTGGTCAGTTGAGGACAAATATGTAAGAGTCGATTACAAAACTAGAAGCACCTTGCTGTGAATCTGCTGTGGAATGCTACCAAACTGATCAGGTTTCAGTCACGGTTGTGATTAGTCTGCGCCAAGTGTGCCAGGCACATGAGGGTCGCGAGTACTGACTTCACGAAACCACAGGACTGTTCCTACTTCTTTCCAGACTTTCGCAATCACTTCTTATTTACTGATATATGGAAGGACAAATTGCCATTTAATTGACAATTGAAAATACAAAGGAAAAATCTTTCGTTGTTTGTTGCCAGTTTTGATCTAATGCTTTGTGGAATTTGGTTAAAATAACTTGCTTTGGAATCGCACACGTGAAATCATGATAAGGTTGAAATTGTAAAAGAAAAAAGTAAAAATATTACAGAAAGTAGCTAGTGCCTGCTTATGTGATGTATTTGATATTTTAAAAGCATTGTTTTCTTTGACACCATTGGTTTGTCATGAGCTGCAATGATAGATAAAGTATTCTGTAACATGATTTATTTTAAGTCAAAAACAAAGATTAAATGACAACATAGGCAGCTGAATATTTTATCTGAAGTGTAAAAATGAATGCAGCATAGTATGAGTCTGATATCATGGCATTCCAGCCCCTCCCCCCCAATAAAACAGCACCTCTTACTTAGGCAGGCTATCAGCTCGATTACAATACGTGATATCAGTTTATGTACACAGATTACTCTGGATAGGTGGTAGTTAACTGATAAGATTGCTTACTCTGGTCTTGTAGAAGAATTCAGTGGCCATTATATTCTCTTTCTACTGATAACAAACAGCACTTGAGTGAAAACTTACTGCTCGGAAGCTCTGGAGGTTTGCTGACTTAAAATGATCTTATGTTTTACACGATGGTCATTATTACCTTACAGTCTTGTCATAGTGCCTTCTGCAGGTAAAGTGGTAAAATTAGTCCATTTGTGAACACAGCTATAGTGGTTTCTTATGGCTTTCTATCTGTTACAATGCTTGCTCTCCTATTTCTCCTACAACTTGATTTTCGATTTTCATCTAAATACTAGGGTAAATATTTGTTATATTTATGACAACTTTTTACTGGTAAAAAATAATAGCATTTTAAGCCTGTACCCTGATTGTTTTATATGAGGTAATTAGCACCAGGACCTATCATACTGAGATCTTGGAGTAAAAAGGGCAGAAATGGAAGTTACATATTTCCAGACAATAGGATAAATAGTCCAAATGTCAGGCCTACCCAACTACCAGACTCGGCACCTAAGGATCCTGAATTAACCGGTATATCGGACCACGCTACCCGTTTTCAAGGTGTGTGTCAGATCGCATTTCGGAGTATCATACCCCAGAAAAATTTTGTAGCACGACTGCGGGCTCATCCACGCTCGGCTGAACAACCTTAAACTGTACTCTTACTTTAGAGTACTCCATTTTATTGTCTCTATGGGGATATATGGGGACTTTACGACATTCGGTTTGAATGTTTTAACCACTTTTGATAGGGCTTTTTTGCATTGTATTAGATTAATGTGGCAGTCTAAGGTGCATCTAGGTGGCTTTCAAATTTATGCACCCGGTTTTAAAATCATATAGCGATTTTACGACAATCGTTTACTATCCAATCAAGGTGACAGCCGAGCATGCCAGGGCTCATCCTGTCGGTGTTCTGGCTGATACTCCGAAATGCGATCTGACACACACCTTGAAAACGGGTAGTGTGGTCCGATATACCGGTTAATTCAGGATCCTTAGGTGCCGAGTCTGGTAGTTGGTTAGGCCTGAAATGTGTTCTCGTATGTCTCACATTTTATGGGTACTTGTGTTCAGAGTGAAGTGGCTGTAAACAGGCACCTCCCCCTCTCTGCAGGTAGCACACCAGAGGCCTACTTCAAATAGGTTTACCTATAGCTCTGCTCTCTCTCTCCTCCCTCTTTTTTCCCCTCTCTTTCTCATTTCTCCCTCCCTTCTTTCTCTCTCCTCTCTATCTCCCTGTCCTCCCATCTCTCTCTCCCTCCCTCCTCTCTCTCTCTTCTCTATCTCTCTTTCCTCCCATCTCTCTCTCTCTCTCTCTCTTCCACCTTCCACCCCTCTCTCTCTCTCTTTCCACTCTCTCTCTCTCTTTCTCTCACTTTCTCTCATATTACTACTGGACAGATCAATGTGATACATGATACACTCTGTACATTGAAGTCTAGTAATAAGAGACCACACTGGATGGTTGGGGGTTAATTAGTGATAATAATTCATCTGCTCTTTGTTTGATCTGCTAATTAGGCCTCTTGGAAAAGGGGCAGTTTGGAGACTTGAAACAGAAATGAAGCAACAGTGATGAGAGAGAGAGAGAGAGAGAGAGAGAGAGAGAGAGAGAGAGCAACAAGGATATAATAGCTTCTCTAAGGGTGTTCTTTTTGTGAAAACGTGGACCCTTTTTATAACCCCAGTTCACCCATTCGGAGCAACTGCATTGCACCATCTGTCAAATGTTGATTCAGGGAAGATCCCTCCCTTCTCTCCCCCCCCCCCCACCAAAGCACCCCTGCCTGTTTCAGTTATGTAAAGTTACTCTTCTAAATGAAAACAACTGTGGAAAGACTGAACCAGAAAAAAAGCAACGAGGAAGCTGTTAGACAATAGAACCTGACTCCACTTTGTGAAAGAATGCCAAGGGTGTAAAAGGAGAGGATATTTATGGTTTTGCTCAAGGATCTGAACCGACAAAATAACAAGATTTGTAATAGATAGGGGTTTAATTGAAGGACCAGTTAGATGTATTCTGAAAATGGAGGTCTCCTTGGTGCAGATAGAGTAAAGCTCACTCTTAGACTAAGGTTAGAAGTGGAAATGTTCTTAATATTATAGTCATTTTGGATGTGAATTTTCTCTCTCTCTCTCTCTCTCTCCACAAAAATAGATAAAGACCCCAAGAGGGCAGATATATAGTGTAAATTACCCAAAACATTTCCATTGTGTAAATAATTTTTGTGAACGTCCTATTGAATATGTGTGGAATTACGTAAGGTCCACATGGCTACTTATTTACATATATATATATTATAGTTATAAGATGAATGTTCTCTCTACAATGTAGGTTTTCTGTTTTCCTTTGTTTGTAGTGTAATCTAAATGCACAGCATTATAGGAGTTTTATAAAGCATAATTATGGTCTGAATCATCAAATTTTTATTTCAATAGACAGAAATTATTATTCAGATCAAATAAATCAAATAAAAACTGTAGCACTAGTTTTTGCCTTCCGTTTAATCTTTCAGTTTTGTCAATATTTGTAAGCTAGTGTGCTCAGGAGGTGGGCTTTAAACCCTGGGACTGGTATTGTTATGATAATTTGTACACACATTTCTCTGTGTGGTTTTACAGAACACTTTCACAGCAAACACGCTTTCTTTTCACTGGATCATGATTAGGGGTGCTTGACTGCCATTTCTCTCAAAAAGCGACCAGCGTCTGGAGCTCTTCTGTATGCACAGTAGAAATGATGCTGAGTGAATGAACTCCGCCTGAATTAGTGAGGTCATGCTCAGAATTATTAGAAGAAAAATGTTTGCTATATGCACAGGATGTTGACTTTTCATTTCAGTCACCTGCAATTGAATCTCTTTTTTTTTCTCCTCCTCTGCTCACTGTTTTTATTACTTAACAAGAGGATACAGGGTGTACTTGGAAAGGGGACAGGGTGGGCGGGGGGGGGGGGGGGGTGCAACAAAGTACCTTTTTCCTACAGTTATAGACTAGAACTAAGATAGTTTTGTTTGAAACAGCAGCAAATAGAGGTGGGCATGGGCTTTTCTTTTGTAAGTGAAATCAGCCAAAACCAAGCAATTTTTCCATTTTTGAGCCATAAATGTTTCTGTAAAGTTGTCCTTGTTAGCTATTTTCTTCTCTTCTCCTCATGCTCCCCCTCCCCAATAAAAAACCTGGTGTAATGAAACATCAGTGTGGGTTGCAACTTTCACTCCTTTCATAATCCACGCGGAAGTGTCTCATACCTTTACCTTTCTGATGATCTTTTTAGTCAGTTTCTTGTCTTGTCACAATCTGCCATTGAAACAGTACAGATATCAAACCATTTGAACACATACAAGAATCTTTTAATAGTCTTGACTGTTGACAATTTTGACTACCCTTGATGAGCTGGTTCAGTGACTGTGCTCCTTTTTGTGCCTTTCTGTACCATGACATGATGGACATATTTGAACACAAACATTGATAAATTTATGAACTTTAACAATTATGACTTGATAAGTGGTTAAAAGAACAAAATATATTTTAATTTATTTGAGTGGGGAAAGTGAACAGGTAAATCTATCCTCAGGAATTCTATACATTTGCTGATTTAGTACATGAGTGAGGAGATAATTACTAGTATGCAATATTATTGACCACAATATTTGTACAATGAAACTGTGTCTCCATTAACTTTATTTTTTAATTTTATTTTCATTTTTTCAGGTAAAAATTAACAAAGCTCAAGTAGAGGATTTAGTTAGAAAGGTGAGTAGTAACCCAGTGCTCCTGCTGTCAGCATATGTACTGTTGGTATTTAGAATATAACCTGTTTTAGTTTAAAATGTCAATTCTCAGTAGAAGTGATTTCTGGCCAGGTAGTACAGCAAGGAAACTATGATTAAAAGTGAGGTGGCCACAAGCATATTGTGTTTGGGTGATGAAGCCTTTATTTGTCAGATCACCCCAGAAGAGAACATTGAATCTGTAGATATTATGGTCTCAGAAGAATCTTCATATTTTTCTGACAAGATTGGTATATAGCCATTCAATTGGGGGGAAAATCCAGAATAATCAGAAGAATCCAGAATATAGGACCCAGTGGTTCTCATGAAGTTACATTCAAAGTTGGTATGAAAGCAGTGTTTTGTTTTGCTGTGGTCAGTGTCAAAAGTGGTCGGACCTTTACTAGAATATCCTTGGAATATCCTCATTGATTTCACTATAGAAAAAACCTAGAAAGCAGCATGTACGTAGAGCCTATTATGCCCAATTTTTCATCCTCATTTGAACCAAGATAATTGTATTTGCTGATTTCAGTTTAAAGAACCTCCTGTTAAATGTAGACCAGATTCCAGTCTGCCTGAACTGGGTTACAGAAACAACAGCACACCTAAAGTGTTGAAAGGTGTGGCAAAATTGAGTGAAAAAATACTTGTATCTCCACCACAAATTCTTGGACTTTGGCCCTGAAACAAGAGGCAATTTCATAACCAAAGCAGGCCCAGACAAGACCTAACTCCCTCACATATATTGGTGCCAGTAGTTTTCGAACTTTTGGGAGAGCAAGGTGCACTCCTTTTGTCTTTGTAGATCAAAGCGTAATTAGAAAAGCAAAAGCTTAAAAGGGTAATGCCCCCCTGTGGCACCCCCCTTCGGAGACACCCCCAACGAAAAATTATTTAATTGTTTTTCAGTAGGCAACAAGACATATTGTAAAAAAATAGTGAAAATGGAAGTTCTGTTGTCCAACTGCCCATGATAGTAATTGATGGCAGGACACTGAAGGGTTATATTTATAGTCTCCATTGTCTTCAATAACATTATTACAGACAGATAGCAGACACCTCAGCTGAACTCGGTACCTCAGGTCAGACCCAGAGTGTGTTTGTTTCCAGAGAGCCAGAGATCTCCTGCTGCCCCTTGGTGCTCTATAGAACCAGTACAAACATGTGTTAAACAGTGTTCCTGGGGTCACAGCCCTTTCCTTGCCTTCCATTTGACTTCTTAGACCCCATTCCCACAGGTTTAAGATCGATCTATCCCTGTGGGGAGTCTTACTAGATTACTGTCAGCTTAACTGGCTTAAGTGCCTGTCCCGCCCACTAAAAGCTGTAAGGGGGTAATTAACTACCGTGAGTGCTCAGCTGACTGCAATTTAGTGTGAACCCCCAGGGATTAAGTTGGGTCGATCTGGATGGATCAATCTAAATCTCTGCGAATGCACTCTTAGACTGGGTTCCCATCCCTAGATCTAACTAACAGGATCGGTTCATCTCCACGTGGTCCTTCGCTAAATTGCTTTCAGCCCAGTTAAGTGGCTTAGACATCTGGGACGTCCACTAAAGCTTCTAAACGATAATTAATTACCCCCTATCAGCCTCAGCAGGCGTTACAGACATCTAAGCCGTCCAAGTTAACTGCAGTTAAGTGAGAATCTCCTTGAAGATAGTTCAATCCAAAGTAAGTAGGATAGTCTCTGGGAATGGCCTCTTACTGAAACCATCTATTACCAGACTCCTTACCCCCTCCTCCCTATTATGGCAAAATATCAAAATAAAACAGTGAAGGATGTCAATGTTTGTTTTTCTGGGTTTTTTTAATGACGTAGGCATGAAAAGATCTAGGACATTTTGGAATGTTGTTCTGGAGAGTTTACATATTGAACAATGCTTGAGTAAATATATATCTGTTATGTATATTTCAGCCTGAGCTGCTGACTACGGCTTGAGTTGTGTGATAGAAAAAAAAACAACAAAAAACAAATAGAGTTTTGTTTGGGGGAGGGATTAGTGGGTATACAGTGGTAGATCAATAATTTTGGAAGGGGCAACTGATCATGCCCTCTGTCATAAAAATTCTGAAAAGTGTCTACAGTTTTGTATGTTAAGCATCATTCTGTAGGCTTAAATTGAACCTTTTCTGGGGATGGTGGGGGGTTGCCATTTTATGTACAGACAAATCAAATAGGCATATATCCATCAAATATATGGTTTGGAACGAAGGGGGGATAGAGGGCAACTTCAGCCATTTTTCAAAAGAAAGGGCCCTGTTTGCCTATTCTAAAAGTCCTAGGGTGATTATTGTTTCACTAATTGAATCCCTGGGATAATTCCTTTGATGATTAAGATTGCTCAGCAGGGTGTGATATTTAGGATCAAGACATGCCTGTTGGGGGTTGGGAGTAAGGAAGGCAGACACCTGTTGGGCCTCTTGATGCCAGTGAGGGCTCCTTTCCATTGAGAAAAATCTCACAAGACTTGGACCCCATTCCAATATCTAGATCGATCTAGGGGGATCGGTCATCTCAGGGGATTCTGGCTAAATCACACTCAGCTTTAAATGGCTCTGATGTCTGATATACATACTGAAGCTGTTAGGAGGTAATTAACTGTCGTTAAGCCACTTCGGAAGGCCTGCCAAACTTCTAAGCCACTTAAGGGCTGAGTGTAATTTAGCGAGAATCCCCTTGGAGATGGAATGATCCTGCTAGATCGATCTAGGTATGGGAATGAGGTCACAATCACAATACAATCAGAGTTGAGGTCTGGTCTGTGAGGAGAGTGTACTTGACAACCCTAACTACAACATACACAACTCCTGACTAGAATAACAGAGATGGCATGTAATAAGCCACTTACTAGTAGACTGCACTGGGGTGGGTTGGTTGGAGGCAAAGTGTCTTTTATCATATCTTGACTAGAAACATGTCTGATCCCATGCCACACACACACACACACACACACACACACACACTTGTTTTAAAATACTGTGGTTACATAATGCAAGAATAGAAATATTTCTTGAATACATCTGTGACCCAGCTGTTAATAGTTTTATGTAGGCTTGTGTATAGTTATAGTCTTGTGTGAAATGTTGCTTTATTTTCAGCAAGGTGAGCAACTTATTCTGAGATTAGTTACAAAAAGAAACATCAGTACAGAAATAAACAGATAAAAATATATAAATTAATGATTGAATTAAGATGAGAGATTTTTTAAAAGAAGTAATGATCATTGGAAATAAAACATTCAGCAATTGGCAATATTTTTGTGCTAATATTATGAAAGAAAATCAAGTAAAAAGTAACATATTATTTCAGAACACAGCTGTTCAGAGCAGACTGAGTAATGTGGAGAATAGTGTTAGTACCATCAACCAGATCCAGAATACTCTGAATACTCTCTCCACACAAATCACAGCTCTCTCCAGTAGGGTGAGTACAACACACCTGTTTTATAACTGCTGGAAACATCTCAGAAAAAAGAGATATTTCATTATTTTGGCAAAACTCAAAATTCTTATATCAAGGTTAATTGTTAATTTTGTCAGTTGATAAATAATGTACTACAGAATGTGTCCCAATATTAAATGTTAATATAAATTATTGTACTTTGTAAATGACAGTGGTATGTTGGATATTTGTACTGTTATTGTTCATTTTGATAGTGCTTAAATGTAGTTTCACTCTCTAATAGTGAATGGGATAATAATTTCAGTCTTGTTATTTTGTCATATGCAATATTTCTATATATAATAGCTCAGAATAATAAATTTTGAAGAAAAAAGTAAAATGCTTGTGGGCAACAATCTTAGTAATGGCCTATTCCCAATGTAACTGAATACATAGATCAATCCAACTCCCCAGGGACTCGTGCTTAATGCAGTTAGACTTCAGCAGCTAGGGGAGAATAAGCTTGTGCATTCGGTTTCACTTAAAACTAAGTGAAAAAGCTTCCAGAACTCATTCCCACACAAAAGTTAATCATCCCCTAGCTTGACCAGACATGAACTTTTTCCGCTGGAATTCTGCATTGTTTAATTCAATTCTGATGGTTCCTGAGATTTGTCAAGGTTGGGTGTTGGGTCCCATGATAAATGTTCAGAGTTTTTTTTGAAACCTAGGGTCATATCTGCTTGAGGAGGCATGCCATTCAGTCAGTCTGATTGTATTCAGCAAGAGTCCCCAAAGAGCTGGATTGATCTATGTAGAACATTAGTTTCAATGGCAATGTGCCCTAAGAGGCATAAACAGCTGTATTCATAACCTTTGCTTTCTGCATGGACCATGGAGCAGAAAACAATGCGCAAGAGATGTGTCCTCATGTTCTACTTGCTGTTGTCAGGGGTGATGCTTATTTAGTGACTTCTACTTTTGTTATGAAAATATGTTTTTCTTGCATACCCACTTTGTATTGATATTGGCAGTGAAAAATAAAAAAAAAAAACAGATCCAAATTTTATGTTTTAAGTCATGATTTAGCAATTTTGAAAAGTTATCTGTAGAAAAATAATCTGATTTGTTGAGCAAATCGAAAACTCTGCCCAGCAGACAAAGGAATGAAACTAGGCATTAGTGAAAAATGCATCGTTAAGTATGCATGTGTGTAAGCATGATTGGTCATATTTGTGATAGGCCCACACTTATGCTTAAGTAGAGGGCATGTTTTATAAAATTAATTTTGTATATTGTTAATATATAAATAACATCATTCCTGTGCAAAGTTTATTTTCAGTTTTCAACAAAAAATAGAAGAGTTGCATGGTTTTCATAATTCAAGACTACCATCTGAACCAATGTAGCACAAAACATTTGCATGTGGCATGTGAACTAACATATGTGCATGTTTCCTACTAACTTCACAGGTTGCTAACTTGGAAAGTAATAGTGGGTCTCCATCTCCATCTGACTGCTGTAACACTGTTCCTGATAGGGTAAGATGTGTGCATGTGACTATGAGAATGCTGTAACATTGTTCCTGATAGGGTAAGATGTGTGCATGTGTCCATGAGACCGGTGTAACACTGTTCCTGATAAGGTAAGATATGTGCATGTGTCCATGAGAGTGTTGTAACACTGTTCCTGATAGGGTAAGATGTATGCATGTGACCATGAGAATGCTGTAACACTGTTCCTGATAGGGTAAGATGTATGCATGTGACCATGAGAGTGCTGTAACACTGTTCCTGATAGGGTAAGATATGTGCATGTGACCATGAGACCACTGTAACACTGTTTTTGATAGGGTAAGATGTGTTGAATAAGATCAGACCTCATTACATAGCTGAAACTGCCATTTGTGATTTTGAGCGGCAGGTTTGAATGTAAGAGCCGAATCAATACCCTTACCCTACAAGATACCATTCACCACAGGATGATAGGAAGGCAAAGTCCATGTTGTAGATATCCTGCAAGGAATGCTGAATCAGTCTTCTAGTATTGATGCCATTGTTACAAGACATCAAGGTGATAATGGGGTCATCTACATAATATATGCATGGTCATGGTGATGTGCAGTGGTGCACAGTGCGTATATGTACAGGGTATGGATCAACATGATCCAGGCTGAACACGGGGGGACAAGTGTCGTGGAGAATGCTTGGGTTGTCATGTGGGCATAAGTTTGGAAATGTGTGTATCAAAATGATGAGGTACATTTCCAGCACAGTTCTGTACTCCTTGCATTGTTTTTTTTAGGGGGTATTGATGTTGTGAAGAAAAAGGGTGTTGTTTTACTCATGATGGATTGTAGTCAAGGGAAGTATAGTGACTCGGAGCCAAAAATAATCTGATGGCCTTGCTTAGATGGAACTTTGGGAGCCTGGAGTGAAAATTACATTCATTAAAATTCAGTAAGCCTTAAAACTGTCATCAAAAACCAGGGTAAAATTCAACTTATCCTGAATGCATGATATCACTTGGACAGCAATGAAGTCAAATGACGTGATAAAAATGACAAAAAAACTTAGTACTTAATAATGCAGATTTAAACAACAATCATCGCCTGCGTCTATAACAACAATGCATGGTAAATCATCACAGTACCAATGGATCAATACTTTGGTACAGGTTATAATGTGAGCACTGAACTAAATGGCATGGAACGGTTTGCTGTATCATTTTAAACTAATACCTAGTAGTATATAACCCAGAAAGAAGGTGGAGAAAGGAAGAGAAAGCTATAGCTCACCACTTGTGCATGTGACTGCATGTTGTACAGCCACCATACTAACAACACTATAAGGTAACAGTATACAGGATTTGAAGAAATTATGAACCATTTTGAACATTAAGATTTACAAAACTTTCAGGTAGATGATGTAGAAAATAGGCCCATGCCAACGAGTCCAACGAGCCAACCTAATAATAATAACAATAACAACTATATAGTTAGGAGGCTGAGAGCAAGGGTAATGTATTTATGGCAGACTACCGGGTTCTTGAGAATCCAACCCAGCTTTTTTTTTCATTTGTATTTGTTTCTATAAGTGGTTAAATAAATGTCACCAACTTGTAACTGTCTTGTGGTTTGGTTAAAATCCAGAAGCACATCCTAGAACTTTCTTTTACACAGGAATCATGTAAAGATAATGGACGTTAAAACATTTTTATGCCAGATTCAGTTTAAGCAGCAGATCCACCCTTCTCTGTCATTGTGACTTGTGCAGAAACCAATGGCTGAAATATTCTTGTATTGTGTAAGAAGTGATCTCTTTGATAAAAAGATCCACAATGACAACATTGTACGAATGGTTGTATTTATGATGTGTGATGAACGAGGAAAAGAAAGACTTGGATGCGTGTGTGTCTGTTACTTTTAATTTGTGTGATCCAGTTGTGTACAATAAACAGAATTTGATTTTAATGAATAAATTTGGCAGATCGCATTTTCATTCTTTTGATGTTATTGGTAATATGTAATTAATTTGATAGAAAACAATTGACCTAAAGTGAACATTTTAATATAAACATATTTAAGTTCGCAACACTTAATGAAGGGATTTATCTGTAGTGCACAATTAACGGATTATTTGTAAACTGTTTTATAAAGTTCTTTTTGAGAAGCTCACCTTTCTTTAAAATATGTCATTAAGAATAAGATACACCCAGAATTACACTGTTTTATTGTAGGTGAGCACTCTAGAAACACAAGTACAACAACTACAGAGGGTAAGTGGTAGCCATTTGATCTAATTTTCATTTTCAGTATTTTATACTTTCTAGGTAGCAAACTTAGAGCGACAGATGAGACGACTCAATAGGGTGAGAGGGGGGTGGGGACAATTATTTTCACTTGGGCTTTGTGAAAAAGTTGCCTTGCAGCTGTATCATATACTTCATAAGCCTCTGTCTGTATGTTATTTCAGCCCCTTGTCTGTTATTATTTTGAATATATAGCATGATGAGCATGATGTTATTTTGTTTTTGTTTTTTTACATATGAATGTTATTACAAAATGGCCACACTGATTGTCACAGCTGCCACGCGGCTGTTTACTTTGACAAGGAAATCAACATGTTTTTTGTCTTTTAGCAACATTTTAATTGTAATTTTTGCTTCTTAATGCATTTTGCCAAGACCAAATGATGCATGTTAGCTTAAATGGCTGCATTACGAGAAAAAAAAAATTACAGAGAACAAAGAATCAGTTTTTACATGTAGTTTGATACTTTGCATGAGAGTTAAGCGTAAAAAATTTGACAGAAGTGTATGAACAGTTTAACATGTAACACAGTTTTTCTGTCTGCACTTAGTTTGTTTTGTAGTAGAATAATAATTTAGGTGGACATCATGTAAATAGATGGTCTGTTATAGAAGCCATCATTTCTGTAGCATGTGGCAAAAAATAAACCACCAAATTCAGACATTAACTGCAATGTAGCATGGCTAATAACACACAGGATAACAGGATAACATTTTAGCCACAAATTTTGTGAGTAAACTAATATGCAGCTCTGTGTCATAGTGTATCTTTGATGAATGAAAATTTATCAGTTATTTGCATGGGTTCCAATAATAAAACTAGAAATAGATTTATTCAGAAATTGATGAAATATTTGTCAGCTGTAGAAGGTACAAATGCCTGTAATCACTGAATGAAACTAAAGGCTCAGTAATGTGTATATATGTTGTTACTTTATTGTTTTGGGTTAATATTTTCCTCTATCTCAATATGTATTTTAGTAATAAAAGGTGCTGAGAGTCGGAGTACATGATATTCAAGTTGTTGAAATCTGTTCACTTCAGTTAATTTTAGGCTTTCACTCAATAAGAAACTTTTTGACAACTCCATGATAAGACGATGAGAATAGATGAAATCATTCATATTTTTATAGCAGACAATAAAACCAATTTTGCAATCAGCAAAGTACCCCCCCTCCCTCACACATGCTTTATATTTCTTTTGCTTAATGTGTTTTTCCATGATTATATTCATATTAGTTACTGACCAGGAATGAGTGCGCGTCGAACCCCTGTCAAAATGGCGGCACCTGTGTGGACCTGTACAACGGCTATACCTGTAGATGTCCATCTGCATGGCAGGTGGGTGGTGACAAAACTTTGCAGAATAGAGTGTGGTCTGTGAGGCGTCCATTATTTGATCAGATTTGGCTGAAATCGATCCTCTAAGTGGTCTGGCCTTAGAAGTACTTTGTTTTCAATAAGTATTGAAAAAAAACTTAACATAGTGTTAGAGTGTGTGCTATATTTAAGTTACATTGAAAATTGATACTTTGGACAAAAAATCTTGTATGACTTAACTGAAGACAAGTAATAATTTTCAACCGTTAATTTGCAGCTTTAAAGTTGATTAATATGAATAATAATTTCGATAAAATAACTTAGATTGTAATGAAATACAAAGGGCATCTTTTTCATACTGAATTAAAATTAGATAAAAAGAATTAATGTTTAAATAAATTAGATTTAAAGAAGTATGTGAAATGTGACAAATGACATGTTATTTGCTATTAATTCAGGGCACGCGGTGTAATGAGGATGTCAATGAGTGTGCCACACTGGCTGGAACTGACATGGGATGCCAAAATGGGGCCACCTGTACTAATACCATTGGAAGCTTCAGGTAAATAATACAACCCAAGGCCAATCTTCTTTGGTTGATTATCAAAAAGTGGCAATAAGCAACTTTATATTGGTAAAGAAATTATCTCATTCAGTGTGCCTGGAGGTTTCACATAATAACAAGCAGGTGATTTTGACAAAATATCAGTGAATTCAAGTACTGTAGAAATGGTAGTAGACAAATTATGGGTAGTTACTACATATTAGATATGTTATGAGTAGGACACAAAATGTCATTAGTTTTGTGAAACTGGCTTCAGTTTATAGCAGCTGCTGACCTAATTCTGGTGATCCCATTGGTTTACCTTATTTTTGTGACCCAATTTCAGGTGCACCTGTACTGCTAACTACCGTGGAATTCGTTGTACAGAGACCCATCAAGACTGCACGGGAGCCTCTGCCCAGGAACTCTGTGGACACGGAACCTGTGTCAATGTACCAAGGACAAATCCTAACTTGGTAGGTCATCGAGGTCAGATCAAGGTCATTTCAAGGTCATTGTTTGTGCTTTTTTAAGGTCATTTGTGATTTCATTTCTACATTGCCAAAAATTCATTCTTTGAAGGTTGTTTACTCAGATGTTGATGGGAGTTTTAATAAAATTATTTTTAATAACAAACTAAATTTGAATTTTTCTGTTTTCAGTTAATGTGTGATTACGAACAATTTTGACACTTCCAGTTAATAAGATACATATCAATTATGTTCATAAACACAATTCTATTAATTACTCAAGAGGTTTGTTTATGAAAATGAGTTAAGTACTGGTCTTGCACAGGTCTTTCATTCATCTGGTTCTAAGGAATAAAGAATCTTTAATGAGGCCAGCTACTAACTCCTTTCTATGTCCTCTCTTCAGCCCAAGTATGACTGTATTTGTGAAGATGGCTGGACCAAGGACAGTGGAAGTAATCCTGCATGTGTGGCTGACATTAACGAATGTGACAGTAACAATCCGCCATGTTCAAGTGATCCTCCTGTTCAGTGTATCAACTTACCTGGTACTTTTCACTGTGGAAACTGCCCTGTAGGTAAGTCACGATGTAAAGATATATAAAACCAGCAAATGTTTTCCTTGTCATTAACTTTCATACCAAACAGATTTCCATCTACATTTCTTGCCAGTTTTAGCATTAGAATTACATTGTGGAAGCCTAAATGATGTGTGTGTGTGCATGCATGTGTGTGCGCCCACGTCCTTGTAGACATGTGCGCATGCATATGTACGCATGTGTGTTCTTGGATGTGCATAAATATTTTCATTACGATTGTGTACCAAAATACCTATAATCTCAAACCAATCTGTTCTATCATACCACAGGTTACACAGGGAATGGTTTCACATGCAGTGATGTCAACGAGTGTCTAATTAACAATGGTGGCTGCTCCCAGACCCCCCTGGTACAGTGTATTAACACCCGGGGCAGTAGTGTATGTGGACAGTGCCCAGCAGGTGAGTGGCCACTCAGTGGACAGTAGGAATAACTGGGTCATAAATGTGCTGTGGTCTGTATATGTTTTGAAGTATGGATTGATAGCTGCTACACGTATGGTTTCAAGCTGGCATCTATATTATGGATTAGACATCAAGTAGAGTATCTTTATTTTAGTTATATCTTAGTTTGTAACCCGCTCTAAGAGCTGTTCCTTTTGCCAGAATAACTTCTGCTTTACTGTTAAAATTAAATATTCCATGAAAATTTACATCATGGTATTTGCATAATTGTTTGTTATGTTAGGTTACCAAGGCAACGGTCAGGTGTGTCTGCCAGTGTCTGGAGGGGTGTGCAGTTCCAACAATGGCGGATGTCATCCTGTCGCCAGCTGTGTGGAAAATGCAGGTGAGGACCTGCTTCCCTCGCGCAGTTGATTCTCTTTTGTTTTTATGATTCATTGCACTGTTAGTTATTACCACCAGTGTGTACGCTGGCGGTACTCATGGTTTTAGTCCCGACCTGTCTTGTTTTCTCCTGTGTTTAAAGTGTGATGAAATACCTCATAGAGATATTAGATTTTAAGATAATGGTAGCTAACCGTCTTACATATCTAAACATCTGGTTGTGAATAAAATAGCTAAAGTGGGGATAGTAAAACCTATTTCCTCACAGTGTGCTACTTGCCCATGGAAACAAATATCAGTACCCATTCTTTAGTTAATGTCCTTGAAGATTAATCCATACATTATAAATTGTTCATCATTATTCTGACACTAGCTGTTGTGGAGGGAAGAACATGTCACTGTCCTCCTGGTTACCAAGGCAGCGGCATAGGGCCAAGTGGCTGTGTTGCCATAGGAACTGTTGCCCCTGGCAACCCTTGCTTCAACAACCCATGTGGCAGCAATGGACAGTGTCAGGTTGGTTTGTGTTCTGTTTCAGGAATTTGTATAATCCAATTTATAAAAGATCTTCAAAGGAACCTGTATTATTTATTGGAATAGTTTGGAATATCTGCACTATATGACAGTTGAACTTTATGTACTTTATGTTGCTCTTTGGTCAAGTTTTTAGCTGTGGACTATATCTCGATTGGATGAGTGGATAAAAAGTGTGAAATAATGCAATGTTAATTTTATATATCTCTTAACCTGAGAATATTGTATTCATGAAATGAAATTGAATAATTCCACAAGATTTTTCAGTAAACGTCTTCAATATAAACACGTTGGTCTGGTCTGTTTCTAATAAAGTGATTATCATGTGTTCAGTAATGGGAGAGATCCAAGAAAAGTATGATATTCAATATATTTCAGGTGAATGGCAACACATACCAGTGTATATGTAACCCAGGCTGGTCAGGTTCTAACTGTCAGGTCAATATCAACGAGTGCGCTAGCAGTCCCTGTCAAAATGGCGGCACTTGCGTGGACGGTGTGAACAGGTTTCAGTGTCAGTGTCCCAGTACACACACTGGTACCACTTGTCAGACACCTGTGGGTGAGTTATGAATTTATCTTTTTATTTGAAGTGGTTGTTTTAATTAAGCCCTGATAGCCCTGATATGATTAGCTGACAGTTTAACCAATAGCAAGATACCACATCTTATTTGTTTGAAAAGAACAGTTTAGTGAACCAGATGGTTAAGGACTGCATGTTTACTAGCTGTGGTATGAACACCTCTGCTGGAGATCTCTAGAGTTCTAAATCTCTGTTCCAGGCTGTGGAGTAGCCCTCACTGGAGAGACAGGTTCTCTCTCCTTCCCAGTACCCAATGGTCAGGAATATCCTCATGGGGTCAGCTGTGCCTGGACCATCACCACTACTGTGAACAAGGTAAAGTGATCTCAGTGGAGACTCGAGTATGCTCCCCCCAGAGACCCCAGTACCCCCCACCCCCCACCCCCCCAATACCCTCCTGTACTCGGTTGTCAGCTGAGATTGATTTTTTCCAAGAAAGCATAATACTGGATCATAACAAAAAAGCAAAGTTGTTGAAAAATATTAGAAAAACTCAGTTTGTGCAAGTGTGTGAACGTGGCCACAAGTAAAATTTTTTATTGTAAGTATCTGATCAAGTCAGAAATGTTGTGACAATAATTAAGTTGCATACAAATAGATTAATTTATATCTGTTCTGTTACAGGTGATAAATGTCCAGTTTACACGGTTTGATATAGAATACCATCAGAACTGTGATTACGACTTCCTTCAAATCCACGATGGTCTGACGGCTTCAGCGTACCAGATTGGGAAATTCTGCGGCAACAGGGCACCACTGAATGGTACATTTAACAGCACTCATCACCAGCTTTACTTTTGGTTCAGATCTGATGGGTCAGTAGCTGGACATGGCTTTGCATTGCAGTGGACCACAATGGACCCATGTGAGTAATGTTAAATCAGTAAGTTGTATGTGATGAACATAAAACCGTGTTGAGATAAACCCATCATACTAACTGGATTGATCCAACTCGGTGGGGGATTATTGCCAAAGTGCATTCAGTATTATCAGTTTAATTGTCTGATACGCCTCCTCAAGTGAAAGAACTTCGGAGAGCCAAGTGTGCAGGATAGTTAATAACCTCCTTGGGTTTGAAAGCAAAAAAATAATAAAATAATTAATGCCTGATTACCAAAGTAGTTATGAAGATGTTTTCATTATGCTTAAAGTTTTTTGTCATATTTGACTGATAACTTAGCAACTGATGTTGTATTACATCTGATAAGATCTTATAGATCATGTTCACTGTATTGTATATTCTGTTCATGTAGACTGCGGTGGTGTAATAAGTAACAGAACACACGGGTCAATCCAAAGTCCTGGTTACCCTGGCAACTACCCTCACAACCGCGACTGTGTATGGACCATCGCCGTGGCAACCACCAAGAAAATTTTGTTCACATTTGGGACTCTGGCTTTGGAGCACCATGACAACTGCTCATATGATTTCTTGGAGGTGAGTTCTCTGGTTTATTTGAATTTTTACTCAATTAATTTGATATAGAGACATGAATTGTTTATAGTGTCATAAGTGATTTAATAAAGATGAAGTAAAATGGGACAGAAAGTTTTTAAGGTAAAATGTGATATAGATTTTCATATAGTGAAATGTGATAGATAATTGTATGAAGTGAAATGTGATAGATTCATGATGTAAAATGTAGCAGAAAGTTTCATGAAGTAAAAAGGATAGCTTTATGAATTAAAATGTGATAAAAAGTTGTATGAAGTAAAATGTGATAGTAAGTTTTATGAAGATCAGTTTGAAGCTTACTAAAAGAAAACAATTAAAATCTTTCCACCAGCTATGATAAATGAAACTTTTAAGTTTACTAAAAAATTGGCAGAGCAGCTTCAATTGAAGCCCTCCCCCCTTCCCCTCTGTACCCTTTGTTAATGTCCCATTTTCAGCCCTCACAGAACAAGAAAGCCCAGGTGTTACACCATGTCTATGTTGACATAATGTTTATTGCACTGACAAGTGGCTGTTGGTGTTGGAGTTATGTGACAGAATCATTCAACAAACATTGCTGATAATTGAAGTTGAAGTGGTGACTGTGGTTTATTATGGGACTTCAGCGGGTTATCACACAGTGGCTCATAAAAGGAAGGAGTTTAAACTCGTCCCACCCTGTGCTAGGTCTTTTTAAAAAGTATTTATACGTATAATGATTTATTGCTTTAATGTGAGTAGTGAGAGGGTATTGGGTAAGAAATGGAGGATATTCTGAATCAGACAGATTGAATCTGCTCCCCCTCTACCCTCCTACCCCCCTACCCCCCCCCTACTCCCCCATTAAAACATTTTCACCCCAGGAAGTTTGTTTCAGTATATGTAACTGCACCATAAAATATAACCAAAGAAAATTAGTGCCCTGATCATGAGTAACTTAAGTGCCAAGAAGGGCTTTATTTATTACCTAACAAACTATAAAAGTGAATAGAAAGTGACCCTGCCCAACAAGTATTATGATGTATAATAGTATATATAACTGTGAAACGTTTTCACTTTTATGAAAACATAAAAATGGAAAAATGTTTATTACTTTTTTGTCAGCTCATCATACGTATAGTATTATATATTTAATCAAGGATAGGTTTATGCCAACAGAGCATTAATAGTTTGCTTGTATAGTATTTTAATGTTTAAAAACTCTGTATGTGTGTTTGTACATGTTGTGAACTTGTTCATGTGTGTGTGCCCACGTTGTGCGTGTGCCCCGTATGCATGGTTTTTCATAAACATATTCATTTATTCATGTATGAATAAATTTGACTATTTCCAGCTACGAGACGGACTGTTAGAGA
The DNA here is from genome assembly GCF_051362555.1 of Lingula anatina. NCBI lineage: Eukaryota > Metazoa > Brachiopoda > Lingulata > Lingulida > Lingulidae > Lingula > Lingula anatina. The sequence continues at coordinate 836,598 of NC_141773.1, forward strand.
CAGATCCCCTGTTGGGAAGGTACTGTAGCACCTCTGAACCCGCCCCTATCAGGACGACAGGCCCCGTGGCCCAGGTCAGGTTTCACTCTGACGAGAGCCTCAGTGACAGGGGCTTCCACATCACCTACTCTGAAGTGGACGGTAATATTGCCTCTCTCTCTCTCTCTCTCTCTCTCTCTCTCTCTCTCACACACAAAATGCAATATTTCAGTATTTTTGATGGAAAAAGTGATAACTTATAGCAAGATTATAAACATCAGGTAATATCATGTAAATAGCATGGGCTTCATTTTCTCATTCAAAAAGGTCAATGAAGGTTTTGTTAATAACTTCAATCCTCTTTCCCAGTGTCTCACTTTCTCAGGCTCATAAAAAAAATAATTTTCCTATTTTTCATCTCTGATGAATCCTTCAGGTCCAGTCACCTGTGGTGGAGACTACACCTCCGGCAATGGCGTCATCATCTCTCCCAACTACCCCAACCCTTACAACCACAATGACCAGTGTATATGGACGGTCACTGTGCCGGTCACGGAGGTCATCACACTGACCTTTACCAACATGGACCTGGAGGCCCACTCCAACTGTCAGTTTGACTATGTGGAGGTGAGATATCCCTGGGTTGTAAATATTTTAAGTGATTCATTTTGATGAATTGATAAAATGTGCATGTACTCTGCCCTCTTCTGGGTCTTCTGGAAGAGGAACAGAATTTTTCAAGTTTATACTGATGGGCATCTAATTTTTTCTGTCAGAATGTATTTTAATATTTTCTTGTGATGAATTGACGACATGTGTGGATACTTACGAATATAGTATAGCTTGTATTAGTGATGATTTGTGCGAGATATTCATTGTCAGAAATCAATTTCTGTATTATTTGCTTGATATTAATTAAAAGATTATATAAGTTCTTAACAGTGTGCTTCAAATACTGATTAAAAACATGTTGGTGATGAATATTTTGTTGACCATTTTTTGACATTCACCATTTAAAGTCTGATTGGTCAGTTGTCCAGTGACAGAAGTGAACAACAACAACTGTTTGCAGTTTAAAATGCACTCCATATGATCAGTGTCATTGTTTTTATTTTTATAAATGGGGAAAATCAAACTGTTTATTTGCAGGTGAGGGACGGAGGCAATGAGTACGCAGATCTTGTAGGGCGTTACTGTGGCACACAGCTCCCAGCCACGTTTGTTTCCAGTATCAACAGACTCTGGGTGAAGTTCAAGTCTGACGTGTCCAACAGAGGGTCAGGGTTCAGAGCCACCTGGAATGTGGGTAAGAAAATGCACATTTTTTATTCTTATATTGCATAAATTTATTTTTTCTTTAATATAATATATTGTATTGGATTATATTGTATTGTATTGCCTTGACAGTAGTGCATTTGATTACAAAATTTTAAAAAATCAATCTAAACATCAATTTTTATGCAGACAAATTTTAAGAGCCATGTTTCAAAATCTGGAATTATTGAACTGATTGACAATTTTGAAAATGAGCGTCTTGACCACCAACGAAGTTTTTGCTTAGACGTTACTCTCTTAGTTATCAGCCTGACTCAAAATTGGACAGATTTTGATTTGGTTAGAATTGAGCTAACTTGAAAGCAATAAGGTTGTGGTGATCCTTTATTTGATTAATAATAATAATAATAATAATAATAATAATAATAATGTTGGGTAGGTGGAGATCTGTGTTCACTGGATTCTTCTCGAGATTAAACAGATCTAGCTAATGACATTATTCTGTATTCCAGCATGTGGCGGCAGGTTCACCACCCCCACAGGCAGCCTCCATTCCCCGTACTTCCCTGGTAACTATCCCAATGAGAAGGAGTGTATCTACATCATAGCACAGCCCAGAGGGACCAGAATTACTCTCACATTCCAGAACTTTGATATTGAGGCAGGGAACAATGATAACTGTAATTATGATTACTTGGAGGTGAGGATCGTGTTTTTCTTCTTTAATTTATATTAGATGAATACAACAGTGTAAGAAGTATTTTTAATGGTCATTTGGCCTAGTGTAAAAACTTAATCCCACTTTTAATGTAATAAACTATCAGGCCTGACATGATTTCATATTTAAATTCTCCAGGTACGAGATGGTAGTGGCCCAGAAGCCAACCTTATTGGACGCTACTGTGGCAATGCTGTGCCAGCACCAGTGACATCTAGTGCCAATAATATGTGGTTAAAATTCAAGTCCGATGGCTCTGTACAAAACCATGGCTTCCTGGCCACATATGAAACCACTGACACAGGGACAGGTAAGGAAAGTGGGAAATGAAATAATGAAAAACTATCTGATTGAGAATTTTCAGAGGAAAGATTTTTCAACTAGCAATTGTCTAGTGAAGTTTGTTTTCGATTTGTAATTCTGTTGTATAAAGAATATTTTCCAAAAACATTGCTGAGGAGACAGAAGGCCATTAAGTCAAGAACATTCCATATATCTTGCCAGTTTTAAGTTAATTATCAGGAAAACTCTCCATATTGTGTTTTACCTTTCTTTTGCTTTCCATTACTTCAGTGATTAATGGTCACATTATGGCCTTGTTTTTCATTCAGATTGTGGTGGTAGCCTAACTGGTCAGGCTGGGTCATTCCACAGCCCTGGTCACCCCAATGTCTACCCCCATGGGGTCAACTGCACCTGGACAATCACTGTGGACCCTGGATATATTGTCCGGCTGACCTTCCTGACTTTTAGCATGGAGGCTGATGCTAACTGCCGCTATGACTATGTTGAACTTTTTGACAGTGGAAATGAGACCTCCCCCATTGGAAATTCATTAGGAAGGTATGTTTTGTGAACTATCAAGGTATTACACATATCTTCTAAACTTAAATAAATTTTAAAATCTAGTAAAACGCAAGTGCAGACCTCCATCAAAACAAATAATTGACTATTAACCATTAAATTTTTAATAAATCATCACCAAAATCTAATCACTTTTAAGTTATTTATTAATTTGAAGCATTTCTTATATATCCTGTAAATTTCTTCAAAATTCATCAATAGCTTTTTGAGTAAGGCTGATGTTGAATAAATGAATAAACAAACTGAGTTGTAAAAGAACCTTTTTGGCAGAGGTAAAGATGTACACTGGTGTAGTTATCTGCTAGTTGTGCCATAATTTTCTACCCACAATTCCAGGTACTGTGGCTCCACCATGCCTCCCGCCAGGCAGTCCAGAGAGAACAGCCTCACCGTTGTCTTGGTAACAGACTCTAGTGTGTCACACGAAGGGTTCGCTGCCAGTTATGTGGCACTCAATGGCAGTGTGTGTAAGTAACTGATATATTTTATTTGGTGACATTTGCACCTTGTGAAGCTGATGAAAATGTACACAGTTGATAAGCAATACAGTAATTACTGTCTTTTCAGAGGGGGATATTGTAATTTTTTTAAACATTGTATTTTTAAGTCATAAATTCTTAAAGTTAAAACATTACTATTGAGTGGTAGCAACAAAAAATTAAAAAGCAGGCTACTCTATGATTTTATTATGTGCAGTAAATTGTGGTACCACCGTAGATAAGCACCACCAATGCCACACAGAAATACAATTTTTGTGGCTATAAATTTATGTCTAAAAGTTTGATAATTTTTGCCCATTGAGAAGATCCGAGTAATTACCATATGGTCTTAATTTGGTTCATCAGCTAGGCTGTTCATTGCCTACACAATACAGCCATGCTACTGGCATCCTCCATATTTTATGGGCCGCTGTCCTGACATTGTTGACCTCTGTGTTTTCCAGCATGTCACTATGAGTTAACAGACCTGGTAGGTGTAATCACTAGTCCAGGGTGGCCAGGTGGTTATCCCCATCAGAAGACTTGTGAATGGACCATCAGTGTACCTCAGGACCACCAGATACAGCTGAATATTACTGACTTCCAGCTGGAGCAACATGCCAACTGTGACTATGACTACCTAGAGATCAGGTGGGGCATGGAGATTAGTTCAAAATTCACAAACAGCTCTCTTATTATGTTGTCTTAATGTTTTTCAAAGATTGGTTTTCCCGTCATTGCTAGTTGCTTTTCTGCCAACTTCGATTTGGATTAAATCTGCCAAGGGCAGGTTTAGGATAGGAAGTGGTACATGTGCCTATGTGAGTGCGTGCATGTGTGTGCGTGTGTGTGTGAGAGAGAGTTGGGAGAGTAGGTCAAAAGGCTTTATCCATCTGTGGGCACTGACCAGTGTTTGTTGATTATTTCAGAAATGGTGGCTACGTGACATCGCCTCTCATCGGCACATACTGTGGTACCACCATAGATAACCCTATCCGTTCCCATAGCAACAGAATGTACCTCAAGTTCAAATCCGACGTCTCTCAGACTGCTCCAGGGTTCAGGATTTTCTATGATGGTTCGAGTACAGGTAAAGAAATCCAAAACTTTATGGCAGCTGTATTATTTTCACAAAGATAATTTTATTTTTGATGAAGGTTTGAGTTGTTGAGTTCCCTTAGTTCAGTGTTGTTTCTGATAAAGTATCATGGGTACAAATTTAACATTTTGAATTGTCAATTGACGCATATCTCAGGAACTTGCCAGCACATTTCAAATTGACATGTCAATTCATCCCTGAAGTTTAATTACAGAGCTAGCTGAACATGGCTTTTTTTCATGATCATCTTACTCTCATAATTCTTCTTCTAACATTATTATAATTCACCGTGCTAGGCTGTGGTGGTATACTAACGACACCTAGTGGCAGTCTAACGTCTCCCAACTACCCCGCGGCCTACGGACACAATGCTGAGTGTTACTGGATCATACAGGTGGCAGAGGGCAGCACCATACAGCTCATGTTCCTGGACTTTGATATTGAGGCTCACACCAGCTGTGCATATGACTATGTGGAGGTAGGTGGTGGTTGTTTGACATATGCGCTTAATGAAAAAACGGAACATTCGTCAATTGAATATAAGTAAGTCCAATGAAATTTGTGTAAATTGATATTGAAAATGGTTAATCATACGATTCCCACTGAGTTTGTTGAAAAGAAAGCATAACTTTTTGTGCCTAAATTTCCAGATCAGAGAGTCAGATGCCAATGGCGCCAGACTTGCCAGGTACTGTGGCGGGCAGACTCCGCAGGGGGTCAGTTCTAGGACCAATCAGATGTGGATTAAGATGAGGACAGACTACTCCAACAGTGGCAGAGGTTTCTTAGCTGGCTACAATGCCTGTAAGTTGTCAGACTGCAAACAGTTATTACCTTGCTTTCAACTGTTGAACAGTTACCTTGCTTTTAAGTGTTAAGGATTTTTAGCAGTTTATATGCAGAATAATAATATGACACCATATAGAGTACAAATAATTTTTATTATACTTCTGCATCATCAGAGAGTGTACCTCTTATAGATGTATGGAATTTATAGCATGTTTGTTTTTCATCGAAGAATATATTTACAGCATGTAACACAGCTCACTCACAAATATGGTGATATAGAGAATCCAAATACAGCAATATCCCATCATTTTTGTGTGTCACAGTAGCAAATCATCATATTTTCAGTATGTAACACAAGACTCACAGCCAGGCGGGGTGCTATAGAAAGTCCAAACTTCCCCCAGCCGTACCCCCATGCTAGGGAGTGTACCTGGGTGATAGAGGCTACCCTGGGGAATACTGTGAATATCTCCTTCTCTCACCTGGATATAGAGGCACATGGCACCTGTAACTATGATTATGTGGAGGTATGGTATTATTGTCTGCTATTGTCAAATAGAAGTCTAGTGTTTACGCTATGTTCCTTTTGGTGTATTATGTTTAAATGGAAAAAAGTTTTTCATCCCAAAAAAATTTATATCTTATTTCATTTTTTAAAAGAAGGCAATGGAATAGTTTCACTTTTTGCAGTAGCCAGATTTTACTTTAAGAACATATTCTTGATAATGTGGGCAATTTTCAAAAAGAAAAATTTTATACTGACATTTTAAAACAAACAAACAAACAAACATTCATTGTGAAAGTTGATCAGCCTTCTTTAAGAGATTATATTATTAATAAAAAATTCCTGGACACATAAGATAAAAGGCAATATTTTTAATGAATATTTCTTTGAAACCTTAGATCAGAGATGGTCAAGACGAGAATGCCAACTCCCTGGGTAAATTCTGCGGCCAGAATGTGCTGCCCCCTGCCATGGCGTCCAGTGGACAGTACTTGTGGGTCAAGTTTAAGTCTGACGCCAGTGTGGCCAGCAATGGATTCAGACTGGAGTGGGTGATGAATGGTAAGTGACCACCTGGAACATGGTCAGTCTTTTCTGTTTCTTCTGTCTGTGTCTTAGCCCTTTATTTTATTGTCAAAGTCTAGTGGTCTCTCTCTCTCTCCCTCTCGCCTTTCTAATGTATTGATATACTTTGTGTTAAGTTCATGTAGTTAAGAGAAGATGGTATATAAAAGTCAATTCAGATTGATTTACACACGAGTGTGTGCGTGCATGCATCTGTGTGCACTTTAAACACTCACTATTTCTGCATTCCAGGCTGTGGAGATGACCTAAGTGGTGACACAGGTAGTTTCAGCAGTCCTGGCTACCCCAACCCCTACCCCCACCGCCAGGTCTGTATATGGACCATCACTGTGCCAACAGGAAAGTCTGTGGAGCTGACCATCAGTGACTTTGATCTGGAGTCTCATTCCAGCTGTAATTATGATGTACTGGAGGTGAGAGGGGATTGTTTTATCAAAAGTTCTTCAAACTAAAATATTTTGATACCAATAGCTCAGCTGTAAGCTAACATTATGAAAATGTATAAGTTTGTGTTTTATAATTATCATATATGAGCCAATTACCAAGCTATGACCATTTTTGCTCAGTTCTATAAGCATAGAGATGAGAGTTTTCTAACTATTGACCTTTTGGGAGGCAAAAATATCACTGGCCTAGGCAGTTCCCTGGCCCCCATGCCATATTTTCTGACAATTCACTAAATGGCTATCTCATCCCTGCTTCTGATAATATTATCAGCTTACGTGACATTTTCTGTGTCATCCAGGTATTTGGAGGTGTAGATGACACAGCTCCTAGACTGACCCAGCTGTGCCACACCCAGACAGACCCCCAGGTGGTGCAGAGTACAGGCAACAAGATGTTCATCAGGTTTAAGAGTGACGTCTCCGTGAACGGACGCGGGTTCACTGCCACATACCTGTCTAAAGATGGAGGTGAGGTGGTTGGCTGCTTCTTATGACTTTCCACAATAATGTCTTAAAGTTCATATGTAGGCTAGGCTTAGGGTGCTTTCCCAGAGATTTAGATCGATCTAAAGATTAAGATTTAGATCGACCTAACTCCCTGGGGGTTCACGCTAAATTGCAGTCAGCCGAGCGGGCACCATAGTTAATTACCCCCTTACAGCTTTTAATAGGCGGGACAGACGCTTAAGCTGGCCAAGCTGACAGTAATCTAGTGAGACTCCCCACAGGGATAGATTGATGTGAAAATCTATGGAAATGGGGTGTTAGACTGCTTAACTCAGATACCCGACTTCATATATTTGACAAAGTGATATTGGTCTACAAGGTATAAAAATGTTAAACCCCCAATAAATTTTAATGGACTGCATTCACCAGTGAGAATAAAAACCATCCTCTTTTCTCTTGGCATTCTCTCTCTTATTCCTATTATTTATATTTCCTAAATGATTTCAGGCTGTGGAGGTAACTACACCACACCGACAGCCACCATCATGTCAGCTAACTACCCCAACAACTACCCCAGTACCACAGACTGTCTCTATAAGATCACTGTACAACCCAACAGAGTGGTGCAGCTGACCTTTGAAGATTTTGATGTGGAGACACACTCCAACTGCTCCTATGACTATGTAGCAGTGAGTATACTTCTCATTTTTGATATAGTTTTAGTTGATTTCTTTAAACTAAAAACATATTTTTATGAAAGCTCTGTTGCCAATCATTACAAGTGATTTAGATATCTCCTCTTCCTTCTTTTCAATATAAAAACCATCTCTTATTTTCAGCTGGTTGATGGCACAGATGTTGATTCCAGTTGACTTTGATTTTTTTTTTATGATTGCTCAGATTTCAATCCTTGTGAGCAATTTAGATATCTCCTGATCCTTCTACTTTAGTATAATAAAAACCATCTGTCATTCCCAGCTCTATGATGGCCCAGATGTGAACTCCCCACAAATCATGATCCACTGTGGCAATGCCTTACCTAGCCCTGTCACCTACAGGAGCTCCAGTAACCAGATGACTGTCAGGATGAAGTCCGACGGCTCCATCACAGCTAAGGGATTCAAGGCCACCTATGTGACAGGTAAGACAGGTAGAGAGCAGGTGTGGCAGAAAGTTTGAATAAAGGTATTTTTCTGGCTAGATTTTGAAGTCCCCACTATTTCCAAGATAATTATCCATATCTGGGTCACATAAAGATATATAAAACGTGGTGAGAGCAATTAACACTAAGATCTGAATTTTCCTTTCACAAAACAAGAGATCTTAGTCACATATAACAGCAAAATTTCTAATCACAATTCCAGGCTGTGGTGGTATGTTGAGTGCAGAGACAGACGGCGCCATAACTTCCCCCAACTACCCGAATGCCTATGACCACAACAGTAACTGTTCCTGGATTATAACCACAGATCAACCTAGTAAGTATAACCCTGTTATTACAGGGCCAGGTGGCAATAGGTGTGCGCTGCATGCCTTCACTGCATGTATTCATTGGAGTGTTTTTGGCTCTATGATGGCAAAGGATGATAAGGAAACAAATGAGTGGAAATGTTTCCTATTAACTGTTGTAGTGAATGGTCTATGATTAAGTATAACAGTTTTTTGCTATATCAATGCCAACTATTTTCCACCATTTAGGGCTGATGCCTCTTTGGACAAACAATTAAAATTTTTATTTTGGTGACAGAAAAGTCAATGAAACATATTTTGTGTGCAAGTACAATGATTGTTTTAAAATAATTCAGGATTTTAAAGTAAATAAGAAAATCAAATGAGAACAATTTGGTCATGTTCCTTCCAGCGGCCAGGGTGACCCTGATCTTCACTCACATGGACCTAGAGGACTACGCCAACTGCAGTGCTGACTACGTCATGGTTGCCGATGGCAACAACGCTAATGCTCCAGTCCTTGGAACGTATTGCGGCACACGCATTCCTCCTGCCATTACGTCATTCAGTGGTGCCCTCTATGTGCAGTTTGTCAGTGACCAATCAGTTGGTCAATCTGGGTTCAGGGCAATATACAGCAAATCGTCCTCCTGTAAGTATTTTTTATCTCAGTCAAATTCTCTTCTTGTGGATATTTAAATCTAAATGAAATTCTCTTCCTATGAGATTATATATTTTTGTCAAATCTACTTCTTGTGAATAATGCATGTCTAGGTAAAATTCTCCTTGTTATCATTTATATCTTATAAAAAAAAACAATCAAAGGGCCTCAGGCACATGTCATGCTCATCATTGTGAGCCATGAAAGTAGGGAGGGTTTGGCCAGAGAAGAATTTCATAAGCTGTCTAAGGTTATTAGAATAAAGTAAATTTTTCTTCAATCAACAGCCAATTATTGAAATTGTTCACCTCCAAAATTTCAATGCCTATCAAAGCATGTTCATCAGGGAATGAGGCTGTCCAGGTGCAAGATGAATAATGGAAGTGAAGAGAGCTAGGATTTGTATTATATACTAAATTGTGTGCCATTTTCTTCCAGTCTGTGGTGGAGATCTGACATCCCAGCAGGGAGCATTCAACAGTCCTGGCTACCCAGATAACTACCCCAGGGAGACTGAGTGTATCTGGACTATCACTGCCTCCCCTGGGAACAGAATACAACTGGCTTTCAGGTTAGATTTAGAATAATATAATAATGTATATCTCGGTCACTTGGGTGACTGTATCATCTCACAATGAAACCAAATTGAATGATTGTATATTTTTGTATACTGTATATATGTGCTAACTTATTTTTCATTAGTTCAATTTGTATTATATGTGATTGTCTTATTTATCTTCCTCTTTATTTATGCATTTTCGCTTTATTTACTTGTTGGTGTAATTTTTGTTGCATTCTCCACATGTTTATATTAAAACTTCTTATTCATGAATGATTCCAGCATGTTTAACCTTGAGAACCATTACCTGTGTAATTATGACTATGTGGAGATCCGTGATGGAGGCGTCAGCGGTGATCTGGTTGGGCGTTACTGTGGCACCAATACACCGTCTAACCTGACGGCCAGTAACAGCCTCTGGATCAAGTTCCGCTCCAATCAGGCCAACAATGGTCAGGGCTTCATGGCTGAATACACCACAGGTATTTCTGACATGTCATTGCAGGTCTTTTAATTTTGTGAATCTATGACATGATAGTTTGTATTTCAAAAAATCTTCAAAAATTTTCAAGAATTTTAAAACTGGGTTTTGGTTCTTGGTGGCATACACTAAATTAACTATTTGCTAGTTGAGAGTTGTAAGAGATCTGAATTATTTTTGATTCTCAGACAAAGATTAAACAAAACAGTGATGTACTTTCTCTTAGTGTTGCCTATAAACTATATTCATAATTATGATTTATTCAGCTTATAATATTACATGTAAACATTCAGGCTTTCTATGCTCTTTCTAATGCTGCAACTGATTATGACAAAGAAAAAAGGTAATAAATAATTGACTATCTTCAGTATATGGAGGCCAGATCTCAGGGTCCTCAGGACAGGTGGCGTCCCCTATGTACCCCAGCCCGTACCCACACAATACAGAGGCGGCCTGGGTGATTACTGTCCCCTTGGGTCAAGTGGTCAGGGTGGCATTTGATGTCCTGGACCTGGAGACCAGCGGAACCTGCTACTTTGATTATGTTCAAGTAGGGTTTTCAAGAAAAATTGGTCTTTTTCACTTTTTGTATTAATTTCTATGTGTCTGTGTATTTTGCTACATTGTTATGCCATGTTGTATCAAGTCAGAGTGGCTAGCATGCCATCTAGTACTCAAAATACAAAGATGTTATGGCTCACATCTTACAAATTATAGAATATTGATGTGTTTCTCCTCTAAATAATAAACGCAGTACATATAAATGCTAGGTGTTGGTACCTGTGTCCAGTTGTCATATATATAACATATGTTAAAATGTTACAACTTGAAAACCTTCCAGTTTCGGGATGGAGGAGCGGCAGATGCACCACAAATTGGCAAATACTGTGGCACCACGGCACCATCACCGTTTACGTCGACAGGGAACCAGCTGTATGTGGCGTTCAAGTCTGACGCCAGCAGCACTGGGCAGGGGTTCCTGTTTAACTGGCAGGCGGTGTCTACTGTGATCACAACCCCGTCACCCACACAAGCCACTACTCCAGGTGACTGTCTGGGTGTAACTTGAATATTGGCATTTCCGGATGAGACTGTCTGGGTGTAACTTGAATATTGGCATTTCCAGATATGTCTGTCTGGGTGTAACTTGAATATTGGCATTTCTAGATATGACTGTCTGGGTGTAACTTGAATATTGGCATTTCCGGATGTGCTTGATTGAGTTAATTTGCACACAAATGCATGCACACACTAACCCAGATTACCATTGCAAGAAACATGATAATTGTGACCTTTCTGCTCATGATGACATATAATACAGTAACTGCATATCTAAATTTCATCAAAAGAAATAATTTATAGTAGTACACAAGATGGATTTTGCTTTCAGTGCCTGGTTGTGGAGGTGAACTGAGTGCCAGTGAAGTGGCCAACACTGTGGTCTCTCCAGGATATCCCAGTGGTTATGTTAATAGATTAAACTGTGTCTGGACCATACGCTCCACCCCAGGATATAAGATATGGTTTAACATCACCTTTATTAACCTGGAGGCACACTCTGCCTGCAACTATGACAAACTGGTGCTCTATGACAGTAAGTCAGACATTTATTGATAATGTATAGAAAGAGCCCGTAATGAGAGAAAGTGTGCAGCACGTGTATGGCACGCTGTACCTAATGTATGGTATTTTCTGTGTTTCAAAGGTACTTACAGTTTTGGTAGTATGTACAGTTATAATACTGCTGCTTTTGAAACTATAGATTTTGACATAATTCTACAAACTTCTTGCTCTCTTTCTATCCAGATGATGCTGCATTTGGTCGTGTCCTTGGCACATTCTGCGGCCGCCAACCAAATACTGAGCCTGTCATAGCTACCTCCAATGTCATGACAGCCAAGTTTACAACTGACTCCTCTGTTACCAGGACTGGCTTTGCTGCCAGTTATAAGACAAGTGGGTGATATTTGGTTAAAGCAGTTTTTCTGTTCTGGTGATCAAAAAAAAAAAAAAAAAAAAAAAAAAAGAGGAAAAATTAGAGTGGTTTGATAAAATTTTCAGTTTTGTAAAAAATTTATCGTTTTTTTTTTTATGATAAGCTTGAAAAAATAACTATATTCTATTTGACGGTGTTTGGAATCAAATGGTGAATAGTATTCTTTGCAAAGATTTGTGAACTCCATGTTAGGATTCAACTGAGCATTGATGATTATTATTAAGAAGTTGACAGTTAATTAAATACTGGAGTTTTTTTTTTGTGCTTAATAAGTCTGAAGTCTGAAGTCTGAGTTGTTGTGATTTTAACTATTTCTAGCATGTGGTGGTGTACTTGATGGACCCACAGGGGTCATCCAAAGTCCATCCTACCCTAACAGCTACCCCAATAACGCCAACTGTACCTGGGTGATCAGAGTGACCAATGGAAGGACCATTAGTGTGGAGTTTGACACCTTTAATATCCAGTCTACGTCCTCCTGCAGCGGGGACGGAATTATGGTGAGCTGTATTCATACTCGCACTAGAATATTTGAATTTAGCCAAATACTAAATGGGCCTAGGTTAGCCCACATAAACAGGAGCTAAAAATCCTTTTTTTTTTAGATGTTTTAATGTCACTGTTTTTACAGCCTTGGTGTATTTTATGTCTGTCTGTTTGACAGCTTTGCTGCATTATTTTTCTCATAATTTAAACCAAAATCATATCATACATTCTAGCTTCTGAATGGAGACAACAGTGGTTCACCACCTTTGGGTAACGATGCCTCAGGGAAATACTGTGGTACCACTGCCCCTGCTAACATCAACACAACCAGCAACCGCATGTATATCAACTTTTACTCTGATGGCTCTGGATCTTCACAGGGATTTAAGTTGATCTTCAGAGAGGTGAGCAGCATGGCTGTATGGTACTGGTGGTAGTCAAATATTACATGTTTTTCTCCTTGGGCAGAGCAGAAATAACATAGTTTTAAGTAGATTTAGCTAATTTAACTAATTTGATAACTTTTAGAATGTCTTCCATCATCACACAGAATATTATATAAAAGAAAATTATGCACCTTAAAATATAAATCATCAGCATGCCTTGATTGGTCCTAGGGGCCAGTTGGCTGTAAATATTTGGACACCAATTAATCTCTGCTTTCCTCTGCTGTTTCAGGTATCAGTGACCTGTGGTGGACGTCTCACTCTCACCAATGATGTCCGTAGTGGGTTTGTCACCAGTCCTAACTACCCGCAGCCCTACCCACACAATGTGGACTGTATCTGGGTGATCACAGCCCCATCTACAGACCAAGTTCAGCTGGACTTTGTCGATGAGTTTAACATTGAGCAGCATTCTCAGTAAGTGTTAATTGGCTGTGTGTGTTTTTGTAGCTCAGTGACATTTGTTTGAGTCCATTTTCATATTTCAAATTCAGTGTATTTTTATTGTGGTTGTCATGGAGAAAAGTTGACCGTTTTAGCAGCGTAGCTTAGCTAAAAGACTTGATTAAATTTGATATAGTTGGCTTTTTAATTACCATAATTTGAATTCCTGAACATTCTTATCCGATCAGATGCCAGTATGACTATGTACGTGTGAGAGACGGAGGTACTGAGAACGGACCAGAACTCGGTACTTTCTGTGGCAGGACCCGTCCCAGCACTGTCCATTCCACTGGAAACATTATGTATGTCCGCTTCAGAACAGACGACAGCGTTCCCAGGACTGGGTTCAAGGCACGCTACCAGATATGTGAGTCAATGGTTACTTCATGTTAAGCACAGGATGTGGTTCTATGGGTTTGATCTAGATTCTGTAACACTTCTTAAGTTGGGTCAATTTTTAGGGTGAAAAGGTCTACTTTTTCAGAAAAAGACCCTTATTTGAAATTGTTGGTTACAGGCCTGTTGATCAGCTTTAACTACATTTTGTTTTTTGGAATTATTTAATTAAAAAATGAGAGACATTTCTATGACATTGAAATATCACTTAGTTTAAAGTTGAATTGAACTTTGTCAAATTTTTATTACAGTTTGTTACCTAATTGATACTTCTTACTTCCAGTCACAAATATCTGAAATTAAATTCCATTTAATTGTATTTTTTTTACTGCAGCCACATGTGGAGGCACTATTAACGCAGACTCTGGCAGCATAATGAGCCCTAACTATCCCGACCCATATGGGAATGACGCCAACTGTGAGTGGTTCGTTAACGGCCCTACGGGACACTACCTGACCTTCACCTTTGAGGCGTTCAATCTGCAGCAGAGTGATAACTGTGTCAACAATGATTACCTGCAGATCAGAGACCTGAACAGAACAGGTGGGATGAAATGGAAAATGAAAAAATAGAAATACACAATTTTTTGTTTCATGTTTACATATACTCTGTAAATAGTAATTTATATCTTAAAAGCTGTATAAAAGAACAATTTTTAAACTTTGATTTTCAGGTGTATAATAAAATACAATTCTATTATGATTATGAGATTCATGTACATTAAATACTTTTCTAATGAGTTTAGTCATTAGGTTTCTTTTAGCCTAGATAAATTAACTGATACTGTTTCTCTTCCCCTAGGTCCAATCTTAGGGTTCTTGTGTGGCACTTCTCTCCCTGCTCCTGTGAGGACATCTGACAGTTTTGCCTACCTGCAGTTCAAAACTGACCGCGCCACGACAGCTCAAGGGTTCAAGGTCAACTTTGAGGCCAGCGTTGAAGGTAAGGCGTCTGTTTTAACTGTGTGTGATACAGATGAAAGAGGAGTCCTTTAGGCTGGAATTTTTATCATGCTGGATCTGAAAAGATATTTTGAATTAACATATGTTGGTGAAAGATCGTAAACTATTGAGTGTTTACATGTGCACAATTATAAACAATTATTCTCATCAATTTATGTATGACAAGAGCTTCAATTTATAACAAATAATTGTTAAAGTGAGGTTTTTACTAAAATATTACTTAAAATTGAAGTCAAAAAGGAAAAAAATCATATACTTGATTACTCACATCATCAGCCTAGCTTCCAAAGTATGTGCTCTCATCACTCGTGTACACATTCTTTGTCCACTTCATGTTCACTTCATGCCCACTTCATGTCCACTTCATGCCCACTTCATATCCACCTGTATTCCAGGTTGTGGTGGAGAATTAAACACCCCCACTGGGGTCATCACCAGTCCTAACTACCCTGGCTCCTACCCTCACTCCAGGACCTGTACCTGGCTGATAACAGTGGCCCCTGGACGTAGAGTGTCCCTGGAGTTCACTGATGTCAACATCGAGGCCCACTCTAGGTGTCGCTATGACTATATTCAGGTAACTGATATGAAGTGGAAAAGTATATGATAACTAATCTTGGTGCATTCCCCTTACATATTGTTATAAGGTGTCTCATTTGTAGGTCCAGTTGGGGAATATTTCTGCTTGAAGTTTTAAAATTCTCTTACTCAATTAAGGAATGATTGACAGCATCTCTATTCTCTCACCAGGTTTACAATGGCATTATGCGTGAGTCACCAAGTCTGGGGTATTTCTGCGGCACCACCAACCCAGGAATCATGAAGTCCTCTGGAAACACCATGAAAGTAGAGTTTGTCACTGATGGTTCCGTCACCAATGGAGGATTTAGGGCACAGTATACATCACAGGAGCCTATCAGTATGTGGATAATTTTAGTAGTTTTCTCCCATGTGATTATGGGATGTGGGATCAATTTTGTTATTAATAAGCCATTTCAGATGTTTATTCTAAATTCAGGTAATAATTGGTGAATTGCAGTAAGATATTAGCATATGTCAATAAACCAGTCTGAAATAAAGACTTTAAATGAAATGTTATAAATCAGATAGTAGTTTTCAGAAGGTGTGCAGGTAAATTTGTAACGTGAAAAGATAGAAATAAGTCATTAAAATTTAATGTTCATATTACAGAATGTGGTGGCACCATCACCAATGCAAATGGCGCCAGTGGCACCCTGATGTCCCCTGGTTTCCAGAATGGCAACTATTCCAATGACGAGCAGTGCGTCTGGGTCCTGACTAACACCAATGGTGGCTATAACTCCTCCATTGGTTTGCGATTTACTGCATTTGCATTGGAGGAACATGGCAGCTGCAATTATGATTATCTGGAAATTAGGGAAGGTACGAGCAGTTTTGGTAGCAAGGAACATTGGGGGAGGGGGGGGGGACACTGATGACCTGGCAGCCTGCTCCTTTCATTTCTCCATTTCTCCTGTCTACCTTCCTCATGTCTTCACACTACTTCCTGCCTGCCCCCTCCAGAGTGTTGACATCCCATCTCTACCTGCCTCTTCCTCCCTTCTACTATAGCCTGCATTATTATAAGATGCTGTGGAATTGACAAGCTCTTGCTAATTTTTATGAAAATGTTTCCATGTATTTTACTCCCGCCCCCATTCCCCCAAAAATTATACAGTAACAGGATAATGAAAGACAATTTCTGATATGACTTAATATCAGAAGAATTCATTTTTTCCCTTGTTTGCTTTTACTTAAACAAAAAGAGGTTCAGAAGAGTTATTTTAAAATAAAAAAAAACTGTCTCTCAGTATCTTACATACAATGGAAATAGGCTTGTATTTATATTTTGGTAGCTTTGAAGTCTTTTCTGACCTATCTGATGTTACAAATCATATGTACTCTTCCTTTTTTCGCAGGCACTGATCAAACAGGTACCTTGCTTGGTCGTTACTGTGGCAACACCACAATTCCCCCACGAATGGTCACTCCCAGTCCGTATCTGTGGGTCATGTTCCGTACTGACCATTCCATAGTGGACACAGGGTTCTCCTTGGACTATAACTTTACGCGTAAGTTATTGTTTTGTTTAGAAATCTTTTCATTTGTCTCACTTAAAAATAGAATTGTATTGTTTTGATTTATATTGTATTGGTTTCTTTATTATATTATATTATATTATATTATATTATATTATATTATATTATATTATATTATATTATATTATATTATATTATATTATATTATATTATATTATATTATATAGGTTGTGGAGGAGTACTGTTGTCCCAGCAGGGGGTCATCACTAGTCCAAACTATCCCAATAACTACGATCACTTTGATCAGTGTGGCTGGGAGATCCTGGCTCCGGATAACTACCAGATTATTGTGAGTAGGACTATCATCTCAAAGTCAATGCACATTGGGTTTTTATATAGAAAAACTAGATATTTGCTCTAATTTTGTCTCAGAATTCTTGTATTCTCATAATATTTGAGTCATAAACTCTTCTATTTCCTACATTTAAATGCTCTAGTGTATGGGAAGCCTGGTATGGAGAGAATGCAATTGATTCTAAAGCTTTTACTACTGTCACATTTTTGAGTGGTAAGAGTTTTAAAATATCCTATGGTGAAATTACTTCATAAAATGTCTATTTTAATTGTATTGTTTAAGGTCGAGGTCACTAATATGAACATAGAAGATCATGACAAGTGTCAGTATGATTACCTGGAGATCTTCAATGGCGGCACTGCATCATCGCCCTCTATTGGCAAGTTCTGTGGCTCATCCCCTCCAGAATCATTCCGCTCACAGAGTAACCGCCTTCGTATAGAGTTCCATGCAGACTCCAGTGTGTCTGCGTCGGGATTCCGGTTGACATACAGGATGGATGGTGGAGGTAAGCTGGTGTTATTGATAGTATTATGCTGGGCAGTATTTCACAAAAGAACAAGGCAGCAAAGCTGTTAAATGTACAGATAAAAAGCAGCAAATCATGATGTACAAAATAGGTTGTTTTGTCAATTATGATGCAATAATGCATTGTGATTAACAGCAAAATCAGCACCAAATTTCATGATAAAACAAAACACATGATTTGGTCTTAACTTTCATGAACTCCATAGCCAGAACTAAATATGTTGAGTTGATATATAAATTATAACCATTTATCATACAATAAAATATAGCTCTCTTCAGGTTTTGCTTGTTAAACCCCCTTGTTTAAGACCAAGATGTTAAGCCTGATGTGATCCTATATACTATACTCTGTACTAGTCCTCCTAAATGAAATGGTATAATATTACTCCAGATCATGTTCTAAAATGTTTATTCCATCAGGTTGTGGAGGCACACTGCATGGTAAGAAAGGGTACATCAGCAGTCCTAACTACCCTAACCGCTACCCACATAATGTGGAGTGCATGTGGGAGATCAACACTGACCCAGGATACCATGTGCTCCTGGACTTTAACTCCCCCTTTGACCTGGAGAATGCTGGGAACTGTATCTATGACTACGTGGAGGTAAGGTCATAGGGCAAAGGTTATGACCCCAATCTTTGTATGACTTCATACTTTATGAAACTTAATCAGTATCAATATAAATGTGTAATCTTTGAAAAAAGATTCAGGTACAATGTAATGTAGATACAGATTTGAAATTATTAACTACTGACACTCTGATATCAAAGCAGTGAATTTAAGTATTAGTTCACTTTATAGTTTCATGAATTTTTAAAAATATTTTATAGAGCAGTTGCAGTTTTTGCTTTTCTCATTTTATATTTTGATTAAATAGTGATTTTTAAGAAACCCATCAAAGAATAATTATAATGAATAATACTCATCAATAATACTCATCAAAGTAGAATCAATCATGTAATCAAATATATGTTTATATATTTGAGATGTTATTAATTTAATTAATTCTGTTTCTGCACCAAAGGTATCTGATTACATAGCCAAGAATGATTCATGGATACCAATTACTCGCTATTGTCACAATGAAATTCCTCCATCTATACGATCAGTATCCAATAGACTGCTTGTGAAATTTCATTCCAATTCAGCAGTAAATGGCAACGGTTTCTCTGCTTCCTGGGAAGCTGGTAAGAGTCACCCTGATTTGCATGATTTAAATGATAAAGTATGATTTTTAGTGCTGCATTTGTTTCTTGCTTAAAGACATACAAAACATCTTAGAACTCCTCTTAGCCAAAAGAAAAAAATCTTGGAAATTTTAGCAACCACTAAGGTATTTGCTATCCAAAACAAATAAACTTTGAGTTGTAATACCTTATAAAAAAGCACTGAAATTTCTAGGAAAAATTAGTTTTTGCTGTATTAGATCATTTACTCAATGTTTGTCCAGAAATAAATTCCTCTCTTGGATTTTAACAGCATCATGATGTGTGATCTTTCTTCAAAGTCTTGTCTTGGTTCATGGGAGCTGTGTATAAAAACAGAAGTGAAGTAGTTTTTTGTTTTGCATTCTTTCATTGTTTTGACTGAAAATCTTGTGTTTGCTAAAAATGTCCAGACTGAAACAAAATTTGAAGCTGCTTTGAGCCAAGTCTGATATGAAGGAAGAGATAAATCCACTTCTTTGATTATTTTTTATCTTTACATTTGACTGCTTCACATGTACTTAATCACCTTGCCTGATTGATGAACTTTGAATATTGTAGTCCTACCAGATAAGAGAACAGCATGTCTGTCATGCAAAAATTTCTGAATGCGCTTCATTTTTCAACAGCATATTTTTCAATTTCAAAAGTTTTACCACCACATATTAACTGATGGAGATTTGAAGCTTGGAGACAGGCCAGCCTCTCCATTTTCAAATCTCAATACATGCCTACTGGTTGAAATACAGATGACAGGATACATATTTGTGATTGGTGCTGCACACTTCAACCAAATTTGCTGTCGAATAATCTTGCACATATGGAGATTTGAAATTGAAGAAGCTGCCATACCTATGACCTGTAGCTCAGGCTCTGCTCATGCTTGAATACACTTTTGTGTGATACATTTATATCTAAGCTTGAAATACTAAAAAAAGGCTCATCTAGTACTAATTTGTGGTACCCAAAAAAATTTGTGCTATCAGCATAATCAAAATTTTGAACAAAATCATTCCTTTGGCAAAACAAGAATACATAATATTAATTTTGTTTTGCCAAAAGGTCTTTAACTAAACAAAATTCTACAAAACAATATATGATAAAAATGGGTAAATGGTAGTCTGAGTGAAGACTCCAAAGAGGTGCCATGAGCCTTGATTGCGAACCACATTTCCACTAACCCTTCCTGTAGGTTCTTGACTACTCCAGCAGCGGGAATTGGGTGTCACTAGGACGTTATTGTCACAATGAGGCTCCAGCCCAGCACAAGTCCACTGGCACCAAATTGAGGGTAAAGTTCAGATCTGACCCCTGGACCAACGGGAACGGATTCTCTGCCAACTGGACCTCAGGTAGCATGGCCAGTTGGGTCCTGAAGGAGTGAAATTATCGAAAAGTATTTACTCATTAAAAAATAACTGGAAGAAGATTGAATGTCCAGTGGGTTATTTCCATGATTTAGCTAGGCTTTTAACAACTAAAACTTTTCATCCATCTTGATAGAGAAAATAGAACAGATGTTTATTTTTACTTACTCTGGATTGAGAGTTATAGTCTCCTCCTTAGTGTTTAGAATATCTTTTGTGAGTTTGTGCTTTGTTTGAAAATATCTCTTATAACCATGCGCATTGAAAGCATGAGAATGCCTGAGTTTGTACATTTGCTCAAGGGTAGATGCTTACAGTATTAACGTCACTATTATATCATAACCCTGCATTGAAACTGTAAATTGGCCCTATTTTTTATAAGGGTGTGATCTTCCATCAGTTAAATTTATTTTCATGAATTTCTGTCAGATTCATAAGAGACTGAATTTTATGGCTTCTATTTAAATTTGAAGTAAAAAGTAATAACTATAAATGATAATCTTTGTACATATGTCATTTAATATTTTCTATTAAATTTCCATGCTATCATCTACAGAGCAGGGTAAATTATGATCTGTTGAAGTATATTACAGATGTTGCATTACTTACATGTATCAATATTATTCTGTATTATTCTCATATTGCGTGTATTATTCTGTGTGTAGGTTGTGGCGCCCTCTTTACTCAGGACACTGGCATCATTCTTTCTCCTGGTTTCCCTGGTAACTATGAGAACAATCTAACATGTAACTACACCATTATGGTAGACCCACAGAAGTTTGTGCTGCTGACTTTTGATGAAGAAAACTTCAATATTGAAGGTTTGTGTTGACTTAAGATTCATATTGTTCCAATGTGAAAAGATTTGCCATTTGTGGATTGTTATAATTCTTAATATTTGTTATTTATTCAATATTCACCACGAGTTCTGCCTTTCACAGCTGTACAAGACAGATAGTTTCCAAAGTGTGCACCAATAGCTTAATATCCATTTGAGATCATTAAAATAACTTTAAACAAAAAGAACTTTGCCTGTCTTTGTAAACAACCAAAAATTTCTCTAAAATTATTCATTATTATCTGAGTTCTTTTCTCACAGTACAATGTAACGTTCACAGCAGCATAAGGCTAGCTGTAGCAATTCTGCGGAATTGTTTCTAAGTTACATTGTAGCCAATTCAGTCTATATTTAGTCACCTAAATGATGTGTTTTGTTGCCAGGTGGTACAGGTTGTCCGTATGATTATGTAGCCGCCTACACTGGAAATGGCTCAGACTCCAACCTCCTTGGGAAATTCTGCGGAACGACTGCCCCGGCTCCTGTCTCATCTCTGGGGGTCATGTTTATCCAGTTTGTCACCGACAGCTCCATAGTGGCACGAGGGTACAGAGCGACTTATTCAGCAATGGGTGAGTGGGGGAAATGATGAGCAATGTGAATAAGCCCCATGAAATACCTTTTTTTGTGGAAGATTTTCTTGAAGAGGCTTCATTTTCTTTAGAAGGTTTTCTTGAAAATTCTTTATTTTCTGTTTTTTTGTTTTTTTTTTTAGCAGAGACGACTTTTCCCATTTCCACAAAATGTAAAATCGTTATTTTGCTATTGATTTTATTGATTATGTTCATTTTTGGATTAATATACATGTTCTTCCTCAGAGTGACAATCCTCCTCATTTTAAAACATGTAAAGATTACAAAAACTTGTTTTTCCTTCATCCAACCATCTCTGTCAATATTTTCCAGAATGTGGTGGTGTATATACCGCCCCCCAGGGAACCATAAGAACACCCCAACACCCTGTGAACTATCATCACAATGCCAACTGTACCTGGTCCATCACCGTACAGCCTGATAGAGTGGTAGAACTGAAGTAAGTGGACTGGGATCTCCTTATAGCTGTGTATAAACACTACATCATTTACTATTGCTACAGTACCATCTGCATGTACATGTCATTGTACAGCCTTGAAAATTTGTGTATTTAAGAAGTACTCAAATTTATCAAAGCCATTTCTCTCTCCTGTAGGAGACAAAACCCTGATGAAATATGTACTTACAATTTATATATTAGTTTCACCTCAGTTTTTTGGCCAAAGTCCCTACTTCTCTCAAAACCAAGGTTTTCAATGCATCAAGGCATAAAATAACAACAAGTTTATAGCTAATGGATTTTTTCCTCCAGATTCAACATCTTTGACATTGAGACTCACTCTAGCTGTAACTACGACTACGTAGATGTGCGAGACGGCAACAGCTTGACATCTCCTCTGATTGGAAGATTCTGTAGTAATGTGATCCCTGAGCCAGTGCGGACAACTGGGAATACCATGACTGTCAACTTTGTCTCTGACGCCTCCATCAATGGCGCAGGCTTCACCGCTTCCTACAGGACAACTTTTGGTAGGTTGGCATATCAAAATATTTCCTTATTATAACCTGTGTTATTTTATCTTTTATAATAGATTTTAAGTCATTTTCTCTTTAAAATATATTGTAAGCAGCAAGTGCTCGCAATATTCATTGTGCCAGTGTTGTTTCCCCTATAATTTGTTAGGTATCTGATTACAGTTAAAACAAATATGGTATTTAATAATATTTTTAGTGCATGTCCTAAGACATCACAGTTTCTTCAATCTTTGATATTCAGGCTATGCAATAAAGGTTCACAAATGTAGATTTGGGTCATTTGATGTCAGTTAGTTTGGGCTGAACTAGCATGATAATAATTTGTAAATGCTGTCATTGCCACCAACGTTTCCATTCCCAGGTGTCCCACTCTGCGGTGGCTTCCTGAATGGCACCCAGGGAAGATTCGGCTCCTTTGACATTGACGGGGACGGACTGTACGAGGATAACTTGAACTGTGTCTGGCAGATTGTGGGTCAGGACAACAAGGTGTTGAATCTGACCTTTGAACCCATGGACATTGAAGCAGACAACACCTGTGACTATGATTACTTAGAGGTGGGTAGTGGAGGAAAATAGCTTGGTATTGTGAGAACTTAAGAGTAACAGTGTAAAATAAAGCTTGATATTATGATAACACTAAGTAACAGTGTGAGAATGGTTTGATATTGTGAAGGAATACTAATGGTATGGAAGAAATTGGTGTGGGATTGTGACAGCTGTTTTATTTTCAGTTTTATATTTGTGATATCATGTAGACAATCTCAATTTATTTTTCGGTATTTTGCATTTGTATTAATTTGTAATATAGAAAATAACGGTGGAAATTCCAAAGAAACAATTTCAAAATAATTTCAATGTAGACTCCGATGCCTTTAAACCAGCACCTGTAAGTTACACATCTTAAAGTCTTACCTTATTATATATTAAAGGTGAGAGATGGGCTAACGAGTGATGACCCTCTGGTGGGCAAATACTGCGGAAGTCGCCCGTTGACCTACTTTGTGTCGTCCAGTAACATGGTGTACATCAAGTTTTATACAGACGGCTCTGTGGGAGGAAGAGGCTTCAATATTTCCTACAGACAGGTGGATGGTAAGTGTGTGTGTGTGTGTTTTAAGAAATATAAGTGTTTATGAAGGAACATGAAAAATCATACATTTCAATACAAGTTCATAAGTTGTAACATTTTCATGTACCTGCTCTCATGTCAAGTTGACCTGTCATCCAGTGAATGTATATACAGTAAACTATTTGTCATTCTTGATCAGTTAATTCTGACTCTCAACTCAGCTTTATTTCAAAATATTCTGCCGTATTACAGAATAAATAAATATATTGTTATAATAATGAAGTTTTATTTCATTCAACTTCCAGCACTATGTGGAGGAGTCAGAACGGCAACAACATCCCCGCAGACAATATCCTCTCCTAACTATCCCAACTCGTATCCACACAACCTGCGTTGTCGCTGGACAATTGATGCTGGACTTAACCAGCAGATTGACGTCAATGTAACAGACTTCAATGTAGAGAACCATGCCAACTGCCAATATGACTACTTAGAGTTAAGAGACAAACCTTTGGTAAGTGAGAGATTAGGGTTTATAACTTGAAACTCCACTGCATTATGACAGAATTAATCTTTTATATTTTTTTTCCTTTCTGTATCTTTGCATTGCAAGAGCAAATACTTAACAGTTCTGTACCCACTTTCATTCATTCATTCATTTATTCATTTGTTTATTTATTTATTTATTCAGGGAGACAATGGTCAGATCCTGATGTATTGTGGCAGTCAGTTACCCCCATTGTTCACTAGTAAAGGGAGAACCATGCAGATTAACTTTGTCACTGATGCCTCTGCAACAGCCCCCGGCTTCTCTCTCACCTATCAAGTGGCTTGTGAGTTTTATACATTGAATTGAAATTTAATTCCAACTTGATTTCTGATGAATAATTTCACAGAGATGTCTATAAGTTTGTATTGGTTTGGTTGCAATTTACTTGTTTTAAAGGTGGTTGATTAATTAATAGTAATGTGAACAAAGTGATTACAGAATATTATTCAAGTATTGATCCAAATGGCTATTTTGATCTCCACCCAGGGGGTTGTGGTTTTACCTTTGTTTGTTTCCTAGGAAACAGCCTAAAAAAGTTACAGGGTGGATTTTCATGAAAGTTTCAGGATAGGGCAAAAATGGCCTTACTGAAAATCAATGAAATTTTTGATGGTGATCCATTGAAAAAATAAATCTATTAAACTCAGGTCTGCATTCCTTTAATGTGTTCTCAGGTTTTAAATGATCTTCTCTATCTCTAGCCTGCAACAGAACTCACAGTGGCTCCACAGGCCGAGTGACCAGCCCAGGGTGGCCGGGACGCTATCCCAGTTACTCTCGATGTTACGTCGTCATTCAATCCCCACCTGGCACCTACCTGTCTCTATACTTCAACTCTTTCTACATAGAACCACACACATCTTGTAACTTTGACTACCTAGAGGTGAGTACTTATACAGGACAGGTAAAGGTACTGCTTATGACAGAGTTGCAATTCTTGTGAATGGCTTTATGGCTTTAGGTTGAAAAAAGATATATAAAATAAATAAATGAGAAAGATTAAATAACGTGAAATGAAAAGAAAAGGGAAATGAGAAGATGAAATAAAATAAAAAACAAAGTAAAAAGGAGCAAAATACAATAAAATAAGAAAGCCTCAGTTTAGTGTCAATTTAGCTTTGTCTATTTGGCCATATATTTCAGATTTGGAATGGTTCAGATAATTTAAAATTTACATTTAGCTATTTGGCCATATATTTCTAGATTTTTAATGTCTCAGAAAATTAATTAATTGTCTTCAACTATGTATATTTCCAGATTCGTAATGGTTCAGATGCCAGTGCTGGTCTGGTAGGGAAGTATTGTGGTAACACCCTCCCAGACCCTGTGTTTGCTACTGGGAACTCTATCTGGATGTTCTTCCTCACTGATAACTCTGTTACACATCCAGGTTATGATATCACATTTGCTTCCAGCTCTTCAGCACCAGGTAGGGAAACTGTATGGTCATGGCTAGATCTTAATCTGAAAAATTATCCATCTTTTAGATACATGAGTTTGGAATCTTAAAAAATTATATTTCTGTCTCACTTTTGTGATGCTTTTAATGTGTAGAATACTGCTACAGGGTAGTCTTCTTTACAAATTGCTACCACTCAATTGGGAAGTTCAAATTCAAAATATTTATTAGTTTTAAAAATCTGTAGTATCTGTAAAATTCAAAGATTTTCCTCATTGAAAAGAAAAGAGTCATTATTAGGAAGTCATTGTACATATAGACTTGGATAAAGTAAGCTGCTAGGCTGTATTAATTTGAGTGTAATTGCTTTTTAAGTCTCCAGATCTGTGTTGACAGACAGTTGTAGAATTTTTAATAAGAAAGCCTTTCAAACGTTTAATTTCAAAAATTGTTATTTTAACAGGGTGCACAATGAATTAAACATTTTATACACAACTCAAAATTTATTAAAATAACAATTAATTTCCAGGTTGTGGCGGTACTTTCAAAGACAGCTACGGCAGTTTCACGTCTCCACTGTACCCACAACCGTACACCAACAACAGAAACTGTACATGGCTGGTGCAGGTGCCTGCCAGGAAGGTGGTTACCATCACCTTCACTGCCTTCAATATTGAATATCACGACAGCTGTAACTATGACTGGGTAGACGTGTATGACGGACCCTCCACCTCGTCCACGCGGGTGGGACGATACTGTGGAGATGTGAGTATTATACATGGTCTAAACATACAATAAATGAATAGAAAACTCCAAATGCAGATACTAAAATTTTAGTGCCAATTGAAAAGATAAAAAAACTTTAGAAACTGTTCTTTCAAAATTTAAAAAATATCACTTGATCTTTAATGCCTCTCTTCCATTTTGCAGTCAATGCCAGCCGAATTCACAGCCTCAGGTAGAGCAGTTACAATCTTTTTCCGCTCAGACCAGTCTCAAACTGGTCCAGGGTTTAGGATAGCATACAGTTCCTCACAGCCAGCTCTCATGCAGTCAGCAGACAAGTCTTCAATAGGGTGATAACGGAGATATTTAGATAGAAAGCACACCAGGCCTTCATGACATGATATTTTAAATGATGACAAAAATTTGTGAAGCTAACTTAGATTTTTTAATAAAAATTTTATAAAGTGATAAACAGTGCACTTGAAGCAATGTGAACAATGTGTCAATGTATCCTTCTATTATACATAAATATAAATATATGTATTCTCTTATTTGTACAGAAGATGTATGTATATTCAGGAAAAGAAATGACCAAAGATAAATTTTCTGTATTCAAGATAAATTGTTAACAGTACTATAACCTGAGACTTATAATATATGATATGCCAGAGTGTGAAAAAAAGTGAAACGTCTGTCCTGTTAAATGTATTGTGATTATTTTGTCACTGGTATTAAGTACCTCTGGTTGTGAGAATTCCATTTATCCGTCTATTACACATGGAGACATAATGTGAGTTAAGCAGTTAAGTACCAGATATTTATCTATAATAATAGAGGAATAGTTAAATGAATAAAAACAAAATGGCAGAAAAAAGGAAAGGAGAGGAAGACGCGATGTTTAAGAATGGAGATTGCGGACTTGGTTATTGTATTAAGTATGATCTATATTTTTACTCTCAGCATTGAAGATGAGCTGTTAAAGCTCTTCTACAGGAGCTTGCATTATGTCAAATACAAGAAGTTAACTGAGAAATTGCATTTGAATTAAATATTAATTCCTTTGTGGAATATCAGCACATCTTTCTACAACAGCAGTGTTTAATCTTATTTAAACTAATCATATTTCTATGGCTTTGTGGGCCCTTACAAACAATCATACCTATGGTCTTCGAATAACTTGTCACTGCTTTTCATCATATTAAATTTTCTTTTAGGTTCATTCTCGTCATTCTTTACATGAAGAAATCTAGAAAATGACATTTTTCAAAACAGTGAAAACCGTTTTACTGCTGGAAATTGGGAAACTCGACTATTATCGTCTTAATTTTTATATTAATTCTGGTAAACATTTTAATGGCCCTGATTCAAGTGTCTGTGGAAGGAGCTTAGAAAACAATAGGGAGAAATTCTGTCTTTTACAAAGGGAGAATTGATTAAGATGTGTCCTTTATGAAGTTAAGGGTCTTCTCTGTCATTACCACAAAGAGATTTGTTTGTAAAGAAATGGAAATCTATTGCATATTTTATTCTACAGAAGTCGTCACAGTACAGGAGTGTTGAACAAAGTGTTTTTTATTTTAATGCACTTGATTTACTTAGTGCCAAATTATAGACGGACCAATAGTAGTTCTTATATAGATTTTTACAGAAATAAATGTTAAATCATATCAGATTGTATGAATTGTATATTATATCAGAATTATATGAATTATAGATGCATATATATTTTGTAAATTTTGTCAAAATCTGATGACAATAAAAATCTAAAAAAAGTATTTGAAGTGACTGCTGGGACCGGTGTATACTGTGCTTATGTTAATATACAAACGTACTTTTTTGCTGGTAAAAGAACCGCTCTGGGTAAAATGTGATCTAGCTACACGAAGGTGTGCGGTAAAAAGTCCAGTTTTTCAGAAAAAGACCCTCTCCCCTGAAATTGCTGGTTTGATTTATGTGACCAATTTTCCTTCTATCTCTCTCCATTTCTTTTCTCAATCACTCTTGCATAGTAAACCAGTGTTGCAAACATTTTAGTATTATCTTATGTACTTAATGTGCCACCAAAACTTAAAAATGTGGCACGGGTAACTTTCTAATTTTACCTCATACGGAAATGCCATGACGGGGAATATGAGCGCAGCAAAGTCACTGGTAGTGTCAAAATTATTTATTCAAACTTAATTTCAAGTTACCCTATCGTCTGCAAGGTTGACCATATCAAATATTAAAACGTGAACTATATTTGGAAAGTATTTATCTGTACTGCCTTCTATTAAGATGCCGTAAAATCGTTCTACGTGCTGCTACAATTTACACGTACAGCTAGTGCGTGTAGGTGTTCCACACATAGTTTATTTACTGGATTATGTATTACATGAACGGCGACAAGCTAGACAACGATAAAATGTCAAGCTTGCTTGAATGATATCTCTGTGAAAAGGAAAATATATTTTTAAGTCTTGAATCTGAAACGACAAACATTCGACTGCCACTGACAGCATTATACTGTACAATGCCCAGCTTCAATTTTAAACCCCCAATTCGGGTCCCACTTTCAGGGTAGAAGGCATAATTTTCATACTTCCGTATACATCTTGTAAAATTTTTCAACTCCTGCCCAGTGTATGGAAAAGGGATCAATAAAGATATAGATAAGCTTCATATAATAACAGGTATGCCTGCGAACTTGACGGTTTTCCAATCACTGAACATGCTCATTTCCTGTGACATGACATCAATGTCCTCTAATAAAACGATCCAAAAAGCGACAGAGATAGCAGCTACCGACGTATAATTTTAGACGGGAGATCAAATTGAGTTTTGAGATTGTATTGGAAAGATGAAGGTCGGTTAAGTTTCCAATAATGAAATAGATGCTTTTGGTCTGATTTAGATGAAAGCGTAGGCAGAATGCTTTGATTCAAAATTTGACTACTTTATTTCTGAAAATAGACAAAGAATGACATCTTCATAATGTTTAAGCCTCACCAGCTACGAAACAGAATATAACCCCCTGTTTTAAACAAGGCACTTATTGACAAATATTGGAGAGTAAAAGACTTCACCATATCATCGTCACTATTGCAATCCATCAGTGAAAAAAGTCTTACATTGTATAATGTTGGTGGCCATTTCAGCGTCAAAGAAGTCATGTACCAGATATAGGAGTAAGCTACCCTCTGATACATGTATCAGGGTCTCCTAAAATAATGTACAAAATTACACTGTGCGCCATTCAACATTTTTGTAACAAACAACTAGCGCACCCTGTAGGCAGAGAGTAAAAGTGAGCGTGACTAATAAGTTAAGCTTTTTCAAAGTTTTTTTTTCAAAGTTTTTTTTTCAAAGTTTTTTTAAGTTAATGCAAGGGTGAACGCGTCGGAGGTCCGAAAGGAGAAGGTTCCGCTCTGAGCCAAGGTGTGTTCCTGCGGAATCCGTAAGGGCCGTGGTATCCGATGACCGGCTTTACCCCCTGCATAAACTGAGAGTGACCATCTACATCTTCACTGGAGTGACCTAAAATACAACAAACAGAACACCAATTAAAAATATACGCTCTGATTTAAGAAAAGGAACATTTCGGGGTCTATCAATAATATATGATAGATGTACATTTCTAGAAAAACTAATAACCTATTATTTCTACTTCAAGTAAAGGTATAGTCTTCTCTCCGCCCTAAAATATGTCTCAAAATCGTTTTTTCGTCTAATACACTATCACTTTGCAGGGTATTAAGGCATAAAAATATGACCTGGGAGATTTTCAGAAGCGTATATATACCTCTTTTAAGCCAGACAACTCACCTGCTCCAAATTGGTTTCTTAGAACTAAATACTGATGTCCTGCACCTGCCTCGTGGAACCTGTCCATCACTTTGCCTTCTATTGAGCAGCCGCCATTTTCCTGGAAACAAGGAGGAAAAGTTTCTTATATTCATTTCAAAGAAAAAGTGATTATAGCTGGTTTCCTGTTCTCACTCTCCCAAGAAAGGACGCAGTCCATCTGTCGTACTAGGCGAACTGCGACATCATACAGGGTTGCTACTTAATATGGAATATTTTTTATCATTGTTATTTTTGAGTGCTGATTAAAATTTTTTTGGCTTGAGTCATTAAAAAAGTATGTCACTGAGTGATAATAACATCCAGTCTTCTGTTGTGAGATATTTTGTTCAATGATATTAAATCTGACATAAGATGCCATTCAAAAGAAAGGAACACCCCCAGAAAACCATATCAACAGTTTGATGTCAGTATAAACTTTGAGATAAGATATTAAAGAAAATGATAGCCTCCGGACAGTGATATGTTACACAGTCAAAGAACTCACTACAGTAAATCATGAAAAGTCAGTAATTGCGGGTATGACCTCCAGCAGCCGCTTGCAGCGCCCTCATCCTACATGGCATACCCTGTGACACGTTTTTTAGAGTTTGGCTGGGGATATCATTCCACGCAGTGATATTTGCCTGTCGCAGTTCATCACTATTTCCCGGCCGAGGACCATAGCTATTAATTCTGTGAGTTACTTCCGCCCACAGATTTTCAATTGGGTTCATATCTGGAGACTTTGCAGGCCAGGGCAGTTGCTGAACCCATTGGTTTCGAAGAAAAACAGTGATTCTGCGGCCTCGATGTGGGGTTGCGCAGTCGTCTTGGTACACAAAGTTGTTCCTGAAGATGACTCTTACCAATCGAAGCATTGTTTGCTGTAGAATGTTTCTGTAGGAATCCTGGATGAGGTTGCCTCCTAGAAAAACCAACTGGTTCTGGGCACCAACATGAAATGCTCCCCAAACAGAGACGTTACCATCCCCTGCTTGCACCCTAGGCAGTACACAATCATCGGTTTATGTCCCTCGTACACGTCGGTGGACACGAATTCGACGATCAACCCTAAAAAATCCATATCTGGCCTCATCACTGAAAACGACGTGATTCCAGTGTTTTGGCTGCAAACGCACGTGGTCCCCAGCCCATTGCAGACGTCGCTGTATATGACCTCCTGTTAACAGTGGTTTCCCTACTGGCCTTTGTGCAAAATAACCGGCTTGCAGTAATCTCTTGTTCACGAGGGACCTTGAAACGGGCGTTTGAATGACATTCTGCCTCTCTTTTCTGAGGACACTGTTTGTCTTTGTACGACCAGCACGGCGTCCTCTAGGGAGAAGGCGATCCTGTCTTCTTGGTGTGATACGCGGACACCCTGGTCGAGGTATTGGAGTAGGTGCCCCTGTTGCAGCAATTCTTTGGAGGACTTCACAAACGGTTCCTTTATAAATGTTGAATTACCTGGCAATGGCTGTCCGTTTCTGGCCATTTTCTCTTAGAGCAAGAATCCCATAGTAAGCTGCGTTGCTTAGCTGTCGAACCATATCTTCACTAATGTACCTGCCAAGTTTCAGAGCGATCCCTTTGTTGCTTCTCTAAACACACTCCAAAGATTGACCACACCCATGCGTTTTTATACAAGGGCAGAAATTGCCGAAAAGACCACCCCTCACATTTCTGACCACAGAACATGCAACTGCATGCATCAATTGTTTCGAGAGTTGTGTGGTAATTAGGTAACACACCTGGCTACACATGGAGTGACACCTCAGCTTTGGATTTAAAGTAGTTAGAGAGAAATTAAATATTTTGTAGAAAATTTACTCGCCAAAAAATAATATTCCATATTAAGTGGTAACCCTGTAGCTACGTATATATTCTTGCTCCAGAAACATCGTGCGTTTTTACACTGCCATTGCTTTTCACATTTGTGATAAGACTGAACTCGGTAAAATAACGCCATGACCTGTTTGGTGGTGGTGGGTGGCAGAGGGGGGGGGGGGGGGAGGGGACACCCTGTACGGTGGTAGTTGGGGGGCATCCTGTGTAATGGTGGAGGGGGGCACAATGTGTGGTTGGGGGGACACCCTGTGAAATGATGGCAGACGCCCTTTGTGGAGGGCGGGGGGACACCCTATGAGGTGGTGGTGGGGGGGGGGGGGGCACCTAGTGTGGTGATGGGGGGGGGGGGCGGCACCTAGTGTGGTGGGGAAGAAATTAGCCTGTCTGGTGGTCATGTTCAATCTGAAACTCGATCTCGTGTGCATAACTAGCTAGAACTATTATATGATGTGTGTGTGAGTGTGTGTTTGTGTGTGTGTGTGTGTCAGAACCCTTACCTGGTCATAAAACTTGAGACTCTGTGGCACGCTGTGAAACCCAAAATACGGTCTGGCATGTTTATCCTTCTGACCATTATAAGGAGGGACGACCGGTCCCACCTTGGGGTTGGCCTTAGCATAGTCCCCGGCTATACTTCCACACGCTATATTGTCCCGTATGAACCCCTTCTCCATGGCCAGCATTTCCTCGGGTGGGGGGGTCGGGGGTGTGCGGTAGATTTTGTTGGCACGCGACTTCCTCGGCGAGCGAGGAGAGCGGGGCGCTGATGCCACGCTGTGTCGGGGACTGTCCCGTCTCGGGCTGCTTTGACGGGGGCTTTCAGCGGGCTTAGGACTCCCTGCCGTTGGACTTCCTGGGTTTTCCTCGTCTGCCATGTTTACTGTATGTCACGTACCACAGCTAGATTGACGAACAAATTGAATGGTTTTGTCCCGTATTATCTTCCTGGGGCTGTTTAATTACTCGGTTCTTTAGCTAAAACAGTGCCAATATCCAAACGTGATCCTAGAAGACGCGCAAAAGGATCAAAGTGCTGCTTTGTCCCAATTTCAGCGTCCTACTCCGAGGAAGGTATCAAGTCCTAGTACTGCACTGTGTTAATGCACGCACTCGCATTCTGTGACGGTTGCTATGTAGGGGCGCGAGGTCAGGTCCCCATTATACTGCCATTGATCATTAAATAAATAAAGAATGCAGGCGGGGGACTGAACTAGGACATATTTAACCTGTTGGGTCCATATTTCACATTATGTGTGACTTATGTGTAAATTTTAATGATGGCCGTATTATAATTTTCTATAGGTTGAGGGCAATTGGACCATGAATACATGGGCAAATAATTATTGTCCAAAAAGACAATTTATTTATCTGATTTACAACTTTTGTGTGCTGGCCTGATTAGCTATATATTTGGAGTGTCCCATGTATATATAGACTCTAAAATTTTAATTTTAAAAAACATTTACTCTCTTAAATCTTTAAGTCGGTATAAGAAAGGTATAAATAAAGATTTGTTCTGAAGAGAATATTTCAAATCATGTCTCTTAGCGTTACACACAAAGCCCCCTGAAGCTTGGTACGTCATGCATTTTTGAATCGGATAATCCCTTTTAACTGGCAGTATAACGTATCGTGTTTCCCCGCCTGGATCAATGTGGCCCATCCGCCGCGATAATGGCGTCTAGTTGCTATGGCACCACGTGACCTGTGTTACTTTCGCCCCAAGAATCAGCTGATGACTATACTTATAAACGATATTGCTTACTATTTACGTTTGTGTACCTGTATACTGCCTTTAAAGATCGTTAAGACTATGATCCTTCCATTATTTAGAATAATGAGTTGCACCAGATTAATTATAATAATAATAATTTATTCGAGCATTAAATGTGGCAGTTACATTTGTTAGCCCTCTATACTACAAATATATAACTAAATAAAAGTTATACATCACTATGGATTACTACTAATACAGTGTTTAAGATTATTAATTACAGTGTATACGTTGTTTAAAATACTTATTACAATTGTAAATAGTTCAATACACTGAGGGAATTAAACAGCAAGAAATTTATTTTACTGCTCATGACGTCACCCCTATACTCTAGATCCGATACTTCAAAAGCAATCATTTTTAAAGAAAAACAAAACATCCATTACCCAGACAACATTTTATAAATATTAAATCAATATTATATGATAAATATTGGTAATATGATTTTGTATAGCTTTGATATATATTTGTCTTAATTTAATTTATAAAGATAATAACCTTTTTCTATAATATCTCACAAATGGCATTTTGACAGACATATGAAAATTGCATTAGTTGTGCTGTAGTACCGTGTACAGGTAAGATCATACTTTTAGGGATCATTTCTATAGTATGTATCGCCGGGACGTCAGGTAAAACTGATACCGGACTGTACACTCTGATGACGAGGTGCAGCATCCCCTTCTGAGCGCGAAGCGGGCTCCAGATGCTACTTCCGGGTAGCTGGTCTGGGGTCATTGATGACCGTTCCGCTCTTCCATAAGTGGAGAGTTGGAGGAGGGGGATGCATTCAGAGGAGTGTTTTTTTATAAAGAAAGAAAAAATAGAAGCCAAGGAACTTTCATTCTCTCTAACATCTCCTGTACGCTGGCAGCGTCCGTTCAGCGTTCTTTGTTCCCATGAAACTGGCAATTCTAGGTTGTGGAAAGAAGGTACAAGCATTGATACAAGTATAGTTGCAGAATGAATGCCAATGATCGGCCAGTTGTCGCCACGTTAAGATTTTTTTTACTCTCAAACGGGGCCGTACTACGTCACGCTGAAAGAACGCCGTCAACTGTAAAGGGGCTTGAAAAACGAAGGTGAATTAGGAGGAGAGAGGGGGGGGGGTGGACGGCGGAGACACCAATATTTTTGACCACTGGTGACACCAACGACACCCAATGTCGTTAGTATAGACTGCAGAATATGGCAGAACTATTTCAACAATTGCAGTAAACATTATTACTAATGTCAGTAAGCCATTAATTATCTGCTGGAAAGGGACTTCCTTCGAAGTATTAAAGATTGGTGATGAAAAGAAAACAAATTGAATCATGTACTGCCTGTTAAGATCACTTAGACCTTGGTCCGACCATTATATTTGATAGCGAGAGGCATCAGAAGAAATAAAACGGCAAAAGTTTTACCACACCGTTCATGACGTCACTCCTAGACTTCAAAGCCGATATTTCAAAAAACAAACAATTTTATAAGAAAAATCAATAATAAGGCTAGGGTGGTTCTTAAAAATTATATTAATAATATAAAAGTAATTTAACTATTATGATGTTATATAGTACATTGGTAAACATTTCATGGCTTAATTAATAAAGATAATTATTTTTTCCTATAACATTTCAACAAAGGCATTTTGACAGACATATGAAAATTGCATTAGTCGTGCTGTAGTTCGTTAAACAGGCAAGATCATACTTTAAGGGATCATTTCTATAGTAGGTATCGCCGGGACGTCAGGTAAAACTGATACTGGACTGTACACTCTGATGACGAGGTGCAGCATCCCCTTCTGAGCGCGAAGCGGGCTCCAGGTGCTACTTCCGGGTAGCTGGCCTGGGGTCATTGATGACCGTTCCGCTCTTCCATAAGTGGAGAGTTGGAGGAGGGAGATGCATTCAGAGGAGAGTTCAAAAAAAAAAAAAAAAAAAAAAAAAATTAGAACAGAAAACACGAGCCAAATACTATCTTCTACCACGGCGACATCTTGATTTTTCACCAGATATTGATTTTCACCAGATGGCTAAATGTGGCCAATCTTCTAAATGCGAACCAAATGACCGTCTATTTGACCGTCTAATGATTTCAAGATGGCCGACAGCTGCAGTCACCTGTAAGTGCTCTGTGAAACTATGGCCTAAAGCACCGTAACCAAAAAGTTATTTCTTATCCAAAGGTGTAAGATAGACATTTAAAGATACAAAGAGAAGATTCCCTAAAAGTTTATAAGGAGAAATAGAGGAACAGGTAGGAAAAACTACACTTAACCTGTGGACCAGGGAAATCTCAAACAAACAAAGGAAGACAAGATGGAGGACTATTACAGCATCCTTGGTGTTCAACCTGAAGCAAGCACAGATGAGATAAGGGATGCGTTCACATCCAAAGTAAGCAAAATTACTGTACTTAATGATGGAAAACTACAAGCAGACTCTGTTGCATATTTCACACTCATGAACCCAGTCACCAGACAGAAATATGATAAAGCAAGAGGATTGGATAATAGTGTCTCCTACACAACTGATCAGTATTTTGGGCCAAATGTGGAAGCTGTACAGCACAATAGTCAGTGTGCTATAGTCAGTATTAGCACAGTGAACCTAGTAAAAAGGTGGACTGAAGCCAGTAAACAATACCACAAACCAGACACTGAAAATGAAGTTAATGATGGCAGCGGGTACCAGCTGAAATTTCAGTATAAAGGCCCCAGTGGAATCAGTCTAGGTGCAATATCATTGACATTCTATCACACCGCCAAATCCAAGAAGATCCACGTACAGGGAGCTCCATACATACTATGGCTAGCATTTGATTATCCAAAGATAGCCATGATTGTTTCATCCCCCAAAATGATACAGCAACCATCTATGTCAACATCCAAAGAAACTACAGAAGAAGAGGGAGATTGTGAATCGCCTATTCGCAGCAGTCAAACATCAGTGAAGAGATCAAGGAGAAACTCACAGACAGGATTCAGATCTAAACTGGGCACAAACTTTAAAGAAAGCCGTACGGAGAGAGAAGTGGGGAAGATGCAAGAGACCCTGCAAGCAGTGGAAGCAGGTTATGCTGAACTACTGTTTAAAACCACAGATATGAAAAGAAATGACACAAAAACAAATGATCTTCTGGCCAGTCAAATAAATACTCTGAGTGAAAATGTGGGACACTTATCAGTTAAGTCAGCCAGTGACCACCAGGAATTGTTGAGACTCTTAACACAGCTTTCAGACAAATTAACTAAGTTAACGGAAGAAGTGGATAATATGCGCCAACAAAAACAAGCCCCAAAACAACTGAACATTGCTGTTGATAAAAGCACACAGAGTGAGACCAGTGAACCAGCTGGAGACAAAGGCACTCAGTGTGAACTCACTGTGACTGCAAACAAAAGCACACAGTGTACTCAGTGCGAGGACAAAGGACTTCCCCTAATTACAGATAACAGGGAGATACAGCCCCAGGACTCTGCACCGCCCACACTTTCCACCATCCTAACACCATCAACAATTGCTATGGAGATGTTACAACCCACCTCACAATTAACTTCTGAAGAAAAGAGAAGTGTTATTCATTCCACTCCAGTGGAGGAGCCCACGGAAAAAAGCACAAAGGAAAACACAAAACATCCACACCCACCTTCCGCAAATGCTGATCATGAACCTGGACAATTGACACATGTGGAACCAGCACAAAACATACCTGTGCTACCTGATGAAAAAGAGCTGTCACAAGAGGGAGTACTGATAAACTCAAGCGAAAACACAGTTAGTCATGAGAATATTGTAATAGCAAGTTCCATTGGGAAAGGACTATCGGCCAATAGACTCTTTCCACGCACAAGAAGTAAATGCTTTGTACTAAGTGGGAAGAAAATCACAGATGCAATGGAATTAATCAGAGAAAAAGATTTCGGCAAGCCTAAGACAATCACTGTAATCATGGGATCAAACAACATCAGTGAAGGGCAACACCCACAAAGTGTTGCTGACCAAACAATGACCCTTTTAGACAGCATTGAACAAAAATACCCAGAAACTCAAA
This sequence comes from Lingula anatina, assembly GCF_051362555.1. Lineage (NCBI taxonomy): Eukaryota > Metazoa > Brachiopoda > Lingulata > Lingulida > Lingulidae > Lingula > Lingula anatina. The sequence goes on from NC_141773.1 coordinate 874,823, forward strand.
TTATCCTTAGCAACATCTTGCCGAGATGGGGAAACCACAATTTCAACAGAGCTGCTGTACAAACCAACAGGCAAGTACAGCAACTCTGCCGCTCACATACCAAGGTCCAATACATGGACAACATCAACCTCACCGGCAGAAGGGAACTGTTCAAATGGGATGGTGTCCACCTCACCCCACGTGGGACCAGTACTCTAGCGCGCAACATAAAGGATGCCACCAGGCAACCAAATCCACTTCACACAGCACCAACAAGTAGCCACAGCCCCATTGCTACTAAAGCCCATCAGCAACAACACCATGGGGATCATCGCAAATGGAAACATTCACCTCATCAGTGGAACCCACCCAACATCAAGGGTAACTCTATTGAGATTGAACTAAAACTCCTACGTGAGTGTTTGAGCAAACTGGAAACTAAAATTCGCTAAATGACAAACAGAAAGTCTGCCTTGAAACACAACAATAGTAACACAGGACTGTTTACACCAATTTAAAGCCAAGTAGGTGTCTTTAGTACAATAAGAGAAGCCAAAATGTAAGTACGCCTGTTTTTTTTTTTTTTTTTTTTTTTTTTTTTTTTTTTTTTTTTTTTTTACAGATAAAATCATGCTGCATGCTGTACATAATTTTCAGATGTGCATTATATAAACTGTATCACAGTACATGTTATCTACAATTACTTAGTTTATAAATGAAGTTCAATCTTTTTCCATATTTTATCATGGCAATATGAATATAGTTAGTAAATGAAAAGCACTGTAACAGTGTAGTATGGAAGATACCATATCATATCAGTGATGGATAATTTACTGAGTGTGGAGAGGTACAAGCATGTATTTATCTATTTATTTAAAGGTTGATAACATGATTAAGAAGAGAAACTGCCAAAAGTTACATCTTGTTATAAAAAGTATAATAATTTTATGGTTATATATTGTATGTTAGGTGCTTAAGGTAATAGTTTCACTGTATGAAAGAATATAAGACAGTTTTGTCATGGAAGACATGTTACGTATAGGTATGCGCAACATAAGAGGTCTAGCAAACAAGCTTAATGATGAAAACTTTATCTCCACTGTGGAAAGTTATGATATTTTTGTATGTGTGGAAACTTTTTCAACTGAAAGGTCAAAAGTTGTCTTGCCTACTGGCTCACATGCCCACTTCCTTAAAGTTAGAAGAAAAAAGAAAGTTAGAGGTAGACCTTCAGGTGGAATTGTGATATACTATAAGAAAGAGTTCCGAGATGCAATCAAGATGTTTAATAGTAAGAGTGAGAACTTGTTGTGGATTAGACTGTCTGGTAAACATTTTGGACTGCAAAATGATATATTTCTCTGTGCAGTATACATAAAACCAAGCAATTCTCCATCTGATGAAGCAACTTTTGATATACTAGAGGAAGAAATTGCACAGTTTAAAGCCCTGGGCTCAGTTTGCTTGTTAGGTGACTTTAATGCCAGAACAGGGATGTTGCAAGACTTTGTGAAAGATGATAATATGATTGGTCCTATGCCTGACAGCCGCATCAGTGACAGGAACTTAAAGCCTAGAAATAACCTAGACAGTGTGGTGAATCCCCAGGGAAGAACCCTACTAGAACTGTGCATTAGTAGTAACTTGTGTATTCTAAATGGTAGAATACGAGGCAATTCTTTAGGATATTTCACCTGTTACAACACAAAGGGTTGCAGCACAGTAGATTACGCTATTGTTAGTGATGGGCTTTTGAGCAAAATCAAATATTTTACAGTACATCCAATAGATTACTTATCAGATCACTGCAGGTTAGATCTGACATTACAAATAACAGGTTTCAAACAGTCTGCACAAACACAGCAAGTAAAGGGATTCAGTGACCGCTACATTTGGGAGTCAAACTCACGTGAAAAGTTCATAGAGGCCCTAGAAAATGAGACAATGATGAATGACATTTGCTCCCTGCAACTTACCAATTTCCCTGCTACAAAAGAAGGTGTGCACAATGCATGCAATTCACTTACAAACATCTTGGAAAAGGCTGCTAAATCATCCTTGCGTATTAAGAAGCGAACTGAAAATAAGCCTAAAAAAAGACCTAATAGAACGAGAAAACAACCGTGGTTTGACGGCACTTGTGCTGAAATACGACGAAATGTAAAGTACCTAGGCAAACTTCTTCATAATAACCCAAAAAATAACTTCATTTCTTGCACATACCATGAAGTTGCAAAAAAGTATAAACAAGTAATTAAACAAAAGAAACATAACCACAAAAATGCACTCTTAAATGACCTGTTAAACCTTGAAGAAAATAACCCCAAAGCATTTTGGCAAACCCTTAAAAAACTAAACCATGATAAAGAACAGCAAAACTTAATTAGCCCAGATACATGGTTTAGCCACTTCTACCATTTGTGTGGGATCCCTCCTGAAGGTGACCATGCCTTAGATAATGAAATTAAATCTTATGAAAGCCTACCAGGTGAAGCAGTACTTGACAAACCTATTACAGTGAAAGAGGTTAAAAATGCCATTAAATATCTAAAAAATGGGAAATCACCTGGGGAAGACAAGGTGAGAAATGAAATGTTGAAAGCTGGAGCACAGTATTTTGCAGTTGTGCTCACAAAACTATTTAACATGGTGCTAAATACATCTGAAATCCCTGAATCTTGGAACCTAGGAATTATAATCCCGCTTTTTAAATCAGGAGAACATATGAACCCTGAAAACTATAGAGGCCTCTGCATAACTAGTTGCTTAGGGAAATTATTTAATTCAGTTTTAGCACACAGGCTCATCCAACATATTAACAATGAAAACAAATTAAGTGAAGAACAAGCAGGCTTCAGGCCAGGTTATAGAACAACAGATCATATCTTTACTTTGAAATCACTAGTCAACAGGTATCTCAATCAAAACAAAAAGCTGTATGCCTGTTTCATTGACATGAGAAAAGCCTTTGATTCAGTATGGCACAAGGGACTATTACTGAAATTACTTAAACTCGGGATTAGGGGGAAATTCTACCGTGTCATAAAAAGCATGTATAGTAACACCAGATTAGGCATCTCGGTAGGTTTAGGTTACACTACCCCATTTCTATCAAGATTAGGAATCCGCCAAGGAGATAACCTTAGTCCCACTCTCTTTAATTTATACATGGATGACCTCAAGGAGGCTTTCCTTTCTTGCAACCAGCCCGGTGCAATTAATGGACTGAATCACATCTTGTATGCTGACGACCTTGTCCTAATATCGGCATCCAGAGATGGTCTACAAAATAAACTAACGACACTGCAAGCTTACTGTAAAAAGTGGAAACTAAACATAAATGAAAAAAAGTCCAAGATCATGATATTTAATAAAAAAGGAAAATTAGACTCTGCAACATCATTTACAATAAATAATATAGCCATTGAATCAGTAAAAGAGTACAATTATCTGGGTTTAACCTTTACAAATACAGGTTCAATGAAAAAAGCAATTGAAAATTTAAAGAAAAAGGCTCTAAAAGCAACTTTTGCTCTTAAAACAGCCCTGTCCTCAAACAAGATAACATCTCCCACACTCAACTTAAAACTTTTTGACAAAACCATCAAGCCCATCTTACTATATGGATGTGAAGTTTGGTCTGAAGAAATATTCAAGGAAAAACAAATGTCTCTTACAAAACTAAATAAATTTCCTTTTGAACAACTACATCTAAAAATGTGCAAATGGGCACTAGGTGTACGAAAAAATGCTATGAACAATGCCTGTAGAGCTGAATTTGGAAGATTTCCACTCTATTCTGATATTGCAAAACAGACACAGAGATACAGCGCCAGACTCAAAGAGCTACCTTCCAGCAGATTGGTCAAAAACATTTATGAACAGGAGCAAAAAGAAAAAGGACCCTGTTGGTCTGAATCAATAAGAACATTTATACAGTGTTGGGGTCTGGGTCATAAAACTGATACACAAACACTAGATAACTTTGAAAACCTAAGAGATGCTATCAACAATAAAATTGAGGAACTATTTTGGAAAGACCTGGAAAGTGATAACTACAGTAAACTCAGGACATACAGACTACTTAAAAAAACTTACACCCCTGAAAAATATCTGTCAATGAAAGTCACCCCATCAGAAATGAAGACTATTGCAAAAATGCGGATTAGTGACCACGAATTAGAAATTGAACGTGGCCGCTATACATCCCCTAAAACCCCTACTGAAAATCGCAAGTGCCCCCACTGTAATGAAATTGAAACGGAGATCCACTTTTTACTGAAATGTGAAGAACATAGTGTCAGAAGAATTAGATTAATGATACCTCCTGAGCAGAAAACAGATCATGAAAAAATTCAGTGGCTGCTCAGTCCAAAAAGTGAATTGTGTTTGAGAACATTATATCTATATATAACTGAAAGTTTGAAAAAACGACACACCCACCAATAGCAATAGTCGTTTTATTCTGTGCTGCTTCCCAGTAATCATTCAATAAGTATTGTATAGCTTTGTATAATTGTTGCTAAGTTGTTATGACTAGTGTAGAGAGCCTGTAAAATGTAATATGTATGCATTTTAGTGCTCAATAAAGATTATATATATTTATTTTAAGACATATATGTGAATATCTTGTGAAAAAACAATCTGTGACCCTAGTAGAAGGTATTAAACCAAATATTATGTAGGCAGGCCACAGATGAATTATTGTGAGGGTAAGGGGGTCAACAACAGGTTCTACCACTAGTGACACCTAGCGACGTCACTGTAAACTGAAGAATACGTCAGATCTATATCAACACTTTTAAAACCGAAACACTATATTATTAAAATGAAAAATCCATTAATTATCAGCTTGAATATGGTTTCGTTTGAAGTCTTAAAGGTTAGCAATACGGAAGGAAAACAAAAATGAATTTGTCACAAGGTCGTGCAAATATCTGTTGTTGATCTCACTATATTTTTCTCATGCAAGTTTTAAATGTCATTACCAGGCATTGTTTACAGAAGAACTTTGTACGAATTCAAATTCTCAGTTACCAGCAGGTGATCCAGGACCTCAGCTATATTAAAACATTTCCATGTTTATACCCAATAAACCTTGTGAAACTGACGTCTGTGTACTTCAGTCAACAACCAATTCATCAACTACAAAATAAGTAAAATATAATGTGTACACTGTATGTAGAATCATCATGCGAGACCAATGGGACCCTTATGTGATTTAAACGAGTACTACAAGTAATGTGTTGAAACATTGTACTAGTATGTGTACAGTTAGTACATAAGAGAGCACGAGAGTGTGATTTTAATACTGCGCCAATATGCCCGTGGTGTATTTTTTTTTTATTCTTCATAATAAAATGAAAATGAATCTCTCTCTCTCTCTCTCTCTCTCTCTCTCTCTCTCTCTGGCCTTACTAGTTCGAGGGTCAAACGTGTCCGACCCACTTGTTTATTTCCCCATGGGGAATCTATTCAGCGTCTATTAGCGGATTAGACGGCAAGCTTTTTAGTGGGTAGCCATATTTGACCCGTGGGGTAGTTAGTCCATTGCTCTGAATGCGGCCTCTCTGTCACTCCCTCTCTCATTCTCTCTCTCTCTCCCCCTCTCTCTTTCTCTCTCTCTCCCTCTCTCTTTCTCTCTCTCTCTCAGGCTAAATATACGCATTTATCATAATCATTCACAAAGAGTGGCTAGCCATTGATGAACTCTTAACTCTGTACAAGAAGACTATTGCAATTATTTGTTTTATTATTATTTAATACTGTAACAGCCAGAGAAGACCTCATGCAGGCAGAGGTGTCCTTTAATTCTGCTGTCTGAAATACTGGTATCGCCTCGTCCATGCGTATCTCGATCTGTTCACAGTGCACAGTGCTCAAGCTACTATTTCTGCACGCACAGCAATTTCTAGGGAATTATGATGCTTGGATTTTGTCTTAACTAGTCGTGTCATAATCAAAGAAATCCGGCTCACTCGCTGCCTGCACACCAATTTCTAGGGAATTATTTTTCTTGGATTTTGTCTTAAGTGATCGTTTCATAACCAAAGACATCCGGCTCATCGGCGGTACTTATTATCAACACAGTCGGCGTCATCTAGTGGAGACAATAATTAGCCAAGACAGGTGCGACTGGTTTTTGTATAAACTAGAGAATAAGAAAGGAGACTTTTTATTGTGTTTTTCTCATAGCAAGCAGACCTCTAGGAAGACAAAATAAGACCAATAGGAGATGAAAACCAAGAGCATTGAATGTAAGTAAAGGTCATGGGTTTTGCTATGACATTAAAGGGTTGTTGGTGCTGTTGGTGGTGGTGATTTGGGGGGGGGGGGGAGGGGGAGGGGGGGTTAAAACCCCCTTAGAGTGAATGAAAGGACGCTAGAATAAGATATTTTACAATCGAGTGGGGTAGTGGAGAGGAGCTTGAACTGGGGTGAAAATAATTCCCCCGTCCTTTACATGTAGACAACTGTCTCACAGGACTAATCTGACTTATCAAATGCGTGTAAGAGCGGATGAAGATTTGGACGGATTCTCTTGAGGACTGCTGTTATGCGCACTTTATTTTCTCTCCTGGGTAACGCTGAACAATTAACCTGCCCCAGAAGCCGCCCAGAACAGCCAGTTGGCTCCGGAGTTCTGTTAATAGATTACTTCGGCAACCTGAGTCACATGTCTACGAGACAAGGAAAATCAGGCAAATTGAATTTTAACTGGCTCTTTTGTATTTTGAGATTTCCGAGTAAAACCTTGGCGTGGAGGTAAGGAGCCCAAAGGGACACTTTGCACTCAGGTGCTTCCGATTCTAAATTGAAGGTAATTGCACAAGGAAGATAAATATATAAATTATCGCACAATAACGTATCATTAAGGTAGCTATTATTCCTTTTCATACTCAGAAAATAAACTGTTTAATACCTCTTAATAAATAAATAAATAAACCCAAGCACGCATACTCAACGCTCTAGAATCCAAGAAATAAGTGATAAAACGGCTATTTAGTAACTCGTTTCTCTTTTAAGACTTATTCTTTATTTAATGAGCATCCTCCTCTTCCGTGTTTTTAATTACATAATTCATAACAAACACTCTCCTGTATATGTGACAGAAATGGTGTTTCTGAAATATGAGAGAGCTTCCTTAAATGAAAGCATTGGTCTGCTTCATACAATTTATCGAATATTATTGCTATTACTTTGCTATGACTTGTTTCAGGGTTGCCTAGCGCATTTGAAAAAGAGAGATTAAACATCATAAAAGTAATTCTATCTTTGATATACCTTTTTATCAGTAAACAACGGAAGACAAGTGCACTGAATGAGAGCGTTGTGCTGGCCTACTTGTATCAATATTTCATATCATGTCATTGAACATCATTACCTGCTGAACTGTTGTCTCAAATGTGAATCAAACATTATAAATATAGCTGCCGTTTTAAGTCTCCATAATTTATTATCTATAACACATAAACGGCAAAATTAATGCAAGCCTGCAGGTGTTTTAAAACTATCACCAGCTGAACCAGCGTTTCGCAATGTTGTGAGTAAATATGCGTTGTCAGCCATTTGTAGCTTAAATCCATTCAACAAAATCTAAGCACATGTCAAATACCGTTCAATAAATGACCGAAGAAGAAAATGTTCCCAAATGAGATCTAAAACCGAATCAGGTTCATAAGGGACCAATAAAGCAAAGCGAATTTCCCACCAGAACCAATAGGCGCCAAATTATCTTTGTTGGCCAAAATCCAAAATGGCCGCCAACCTACGCAGTGATGCACATCAGTATATCACCGGTTTACATGCAAAGAATGTGTAATTTCCAATAGACAAAAATATGTCCATTCATGCGGAGAAGATTTTGTAACTACAGAGATAAAGGTCGTATGAAGACACAGAATTGAACCAAAATAGCTTCTGTACCTACCGGATCATCGCACCGGTTACTGTATTTTTACTGAAATGCCATTTCCGAATTTTCTAGCTTTTATCGAGCAATCAATACTTTAAATTAAATTTTGACTATACCGCTTAACTGAAATGGCAAAGTCAAATCTGCCTACAGAAGTTCAACATTTAGACTTATAAAGACCCCCCTTAAGGCGCATTTGAACATTAAAAAACACTTGAGATAAACTGTCGCCCAGGGATATGACGCAAAAGTAATGGTCATATTGAAAAGCAGTATTGAAAAAAAAAACAATAAGAATTGAATAGAAATGGTGTCTTTTTAAGTCTTCTTGTACTAAAGTTAATATTTATACCGAGTTCAGATATCTTAGAATGGGCGTTTTAGTATTTAGATACGAGTTAGAACATTGGCAACTATATAAGGTTCAGTTGGGCAATCGTTTTTACTATACACTTCGGTCACTCTGCGCTTCAGATTACTTAATGTCAATTTTAGTATGCATTGAAAGATTCACCAGATCGGGTCATAAGTTCACCAGCTGAACACAGTTGTTTATAGGAGTTGCTATTAAATTTTAACAAGCTCCTGGTGTTGTTATAGCCGTACTCGTATATCAAGTTATTCAGCCTTGAATCAGTCAACAACTCGTTATTTGAGTTAATTAGACCAGAGGGCAATGAACCTTGCATGTTACAGTGCCTCGAGAAGATATTTCTGTCTGTAAAGCGTTAACAGAAGAAACCAAGGACACAATTTCCCTTGGCGCTCACTTCTCGTGCTGATCGAAGTGGTTCCCACGGTTCCCACAAACTTATTGCATTTCCCGTTAATAAGATTATGTACCCTGTTAGACAAAATCGGGCTAAATACGACTTTCACAATACTGAAGATATTATAATGCTCATTTGTCTTCAGCAAAATGTATTCACTTGATTGACGACCTCATTCTTTGCAGAGGTTACGGAGCAATCCCCTACATGCTTCGTGGTATTTCAACAGGTAAAATGGTACCTTAAGACAATGGCAGTACCATGCTGATCAGCATAAGCGTTAAAGGTGATGCATTCCAGGATATATAACCTTAAACTGTTTTGGTCTTAAATATGACCGTTAGTCAAATAATAAACAGATGATATTTGTCATAAGCCACCCTTTTGTCAGGGGTGTGTTGAGAGTGGCCCTTCAAAGATGCACTTTAAGACCTTTTGTTTTTGTCCATTTGTCAACTGAGAACTGGAATTTAACTAAGTCCAAGTAAAGAATGCCGAACTTGGTTTTGCAAGGCAATAAGTTCCACGCAAAGTCAACTCGGCGACACTTGTGAGATCCTCCTTGTTTCCAACGTGCAAGTTTTATTGACAGCTTTTTTTTTTTTTTTTGGTATTCTACTCAATGCGTTAATCTGTGAATCTGATTGCATTCAGCGAGAGTGCCCTCGGAGTAAGATCGAACTACCTGGTACGCTAGTTTCACTGTGAACGCACCCCATTGTCGAGGACACGAACTTTGCAGCTACACGACTACACGATGTTTGCGGTAAACTATTCATTCACTGTTCGTGTTAATGTTAGTTATGTGACGAGGCTGTCTGTTACCCGATAAACTTTTTGCAAAACCGAGTGAATTTGATATTGTTGGTAATGTAAACGTGAGATGACATATAGTAAAACGCAACTTTTTAGAACTTTTTAAAGATCTCAGTCACATAATGTGGTGTGACAGCGAAGTAATTTCGTGCTGACAGGCTCGACTTTGATTTATTTCTCCGTGGAGAATGTAGAATATAATTTTTAAGATAAATGGCTTTCTCAGAAGCAGAGAAACTATGGTTAGGCGAATAACGTCAACAAATCACGCGAAAGGTTTATTTTTTTGCGTCATTTATTTGTTTCTAGACAAATATAACTGGTTTTTCTTTGTGGTATGTAACCACTTTTTTACCTTTGATGAAACCATATCAAGTTTTGGTTTAAATGGTAGTGCCAAATTATTTTTATGTTATCTAACAAATTATGTATTTGTAAAAACTACTTTTCCGATCTTCACTGCTTGCAGTTAAATTGAAAGGAAATACTAAATGGGATCCTTTGATCTTCGATCAAAATGTCCATCGCGGGAGATCATTTTAATCATTGTTGAGTTAGGCAACTTTCTAAGAAGCTAATTACAAGATGATACCTTAGCGGCGTCACAGAACGAATATATTCCCCTACATAATCCTCTTACTGATTGGAGTTTATTCCCCTACATAATCCTCTAGCTGATTGGTCACTAGCTACGCACATTGCTGTCCTGTTAGATTTCCTTCACGTCATTATTCCCCTGGTCTCAGGTATATGAAGTCCCCAACGTCATAGAACGAGTTTATTTCCCTACATAATCCTCTTGTTGACTGGTCACTAGCTGTGAACATTGCTGCCCTGTGAGGATTCCTTCACGTCATCACTCTCCTGGTCTCAGGTATATGATGTAATGGTGTGGCCAAAATTGGAGACATCTTCCCGATGTCTGGTTTGTTTTAGTTAGTACGGACAGAGCAGCAATAGAAGATTTGATTTATCATTGTCAAAATTAAACTAGATCTTTTGTCATTGATTAGCAATGTGTAATTTGGATATGCTTAGATGTGTTAAAGAACTTTGAGGTTATTTACTGTAGTAAGAGACGACGGCAGTAAGCTTAGGACTCATTCCCGATAAAACTGTCATTCTATGTAGATCAGTCCAACTCCACGGGAACCCTCGCTTAATGGAGTCAGATTAAACCACAGCTTCTTGTAGTCTTTAAGGTGTCTCTCAATATCGTTTCAAAACATTTCCATTTTTGCTAGTGTAATTTCTGTTTATAGATTTTCTTAAAGGAAGTATAAAAATAAATTTTGAAGACCGTTAACCACACTAAATGTACCAAATTTTCCTAAGTCGTCAGTAACAAGCACAACTTTTTGTCTTTCGGAACAATATAATATTTAACCGCGAAACCCATTTGGGTGAAATGCTTGGAACGAACGTAAAAGTGAAAGTTGACACTGTGGTTAAAGGTTAAAGGTTTTAAAACTTTTTGAAAACTTCTCACAAGTACAAGTTCTTCCTGAGATCGGGAGGATTTATCTGGCACTTGCTAGATGAGGTGTTTGGGGTGAGCAGGGTGCGACCTTTAAGTCACAGCATGAGAACACATTTATGTTGGACGTCAGGGGCAGTTTAGAGTTATTTCTGGGTGGCTTTATTGGTATAAATAGGACAGTTTACCTTTACAAGATACAAATGACTGATAGCTAAGGACTAAATATCCCGAACTAATTTTGATAAATAGCCGCATTAAAGGATGTCCTCAATGTTTACGATGATCGAAACATTTACATGAAACCGAATCTTGCTTATGAGCACTTTGGATATTGCTGTTATATGAGCATTAATCTGAAATTGCAAAATGGAAGTCTGATGCATGCGCTTCTATGGTAGTATTGTCCTATCGGTATGTAAGTGAAGTATATATATATTTTAATTATTAAAAATAGATAGGTGATTAATTAAAGAGGGGGTTCCACATTGTTTTCCTTTAAAATTCAGTGCAGAGCAACATGCACGATTGCCTCCAATGGGATCTACTGTCACAAAAGTAAAGTTTAAAGAAAGCAAGAAAGTGGTCTAAGGGAATGTTTATACCTTAGCATTTTTAAAAGTCTGAATTAATTGATTGTCGTTAAGTTAAAGGAAACGACAGAAAACTTAAGAATATAGACATATGGTGTCTTTTGTTTCTGCATTAATAATTACTTCGAACGGCTTCTCTAATCCGAACTTTCAAATGATAGACCATCATTATCGTTAGTGCAGCTATAATACAATATTGTTTGATGAAATACCACCCAATGTAATAAAGCAGATAACTAAGATAATTTCATTCTTCCTGTTTCAATCTAGGTCTCTCCTTTTTATCGCTACAACTTTGTTAATATCCACAGAACGCCCAAGGCTAAAAACTTAATAATTTTTCCCTGTGCTTATTTCGCAAGACTACGTCAAGGTCATCACAGGCCTTTGACAACTGGATCAGTCAATATCATTTTTCTATCAAAGGCTATGGCCACTTGCCTCTGGTGCGACGACGTCTCATACAAAATTATCGATTGTCCGCCCTGAGACTTGATGGGCAAGCCACGAGCAACAGTGAAACAGTCTTTGAAATGATGATATATCTACTCATAATATTTTCCCAGTAATTGTCCTTTATGAATAATCACCTTAATATTTATTTAACTGTTTTCCTTTCCACCCCAGAGAAATACCTATCTCTGGACCTCCGTCAGAGCGAAGACGGCGTCGTCTCTCTTTTATCTCCGGTATAAGAAAGAAGCACTTCGGAAGAAGAAGTCATTACAAATTAAGATCGATTATCGTTTCATTTCTGATACCAAAGGATGCATGAATGCTACCGATATATCACTGTAGGTGATCCATCAAGACCGTATGAAATTGAGAGCAGTGAGGCCTTCAAACCAAAGAGCAACGGTGCCTGTATTGGTAATGATTTGGTATCTTTTACTGAACTGGGAATTTTTTAGAAGAATAATTGTTTTTCTTTTTTAAAAAATTCCCTTCTATTATTTTTTTTTTTTGGGGGGGGGGGGGGGAGCACAAAGATCTGGATACCTGATCGGTGATCGAAGGATAGGGATCTATAACACCACCCAAATATATCTTTTTCTCCCTAGGGAGGAACCTTAATTGGCATTTCTGCTAAACGGAGTTTACAGCCCCGCTTCAGAAATTCTTGTACCTCTAATTCCCAAATCACTCCACTTATTCAGTAATTGCCGGAGCTCTGTCCCAAACATCCACCACCCCGGGGATCTCGGTGACGAGGCTAGATCACAAGAGTATTCGAGGTCACCGTGAGAACTCCCGCTTCTGTGGTACCCAAGCCAGTCTGTCGTTATCTGACCTAAGATGACCCGAGCCGCCATTGTGCAGGACTCCCATCAGGTCACTCTGAGATAATTTAAGACCGAAAATGTAATTTCAACCCGGAGGAGTTAGTGGTAGTTTTAGTAGAAGGCCTGTAATGAGGACGTGCGGAAATTGGAGCTGCTTCCCAAAGGTAAAACAATAATGCAAGTGTTTCATGCAGCCCAACATTTATTTGATTACTTTAATATGAGTTGACTACTGAATCGCAGTACATGTAGACTACCGTATATTGTTTGTAATTAAGGTTTACATTTAGAGCTTGACCTTTACACAGTGAAAACATTATTGTTCTGGATGTTTCAAAAGTTCAACTGTAAACGCCAGGGTATTCCATATTCAAAATCGTTCATAAAGTTCACGGATGAAGTCTGGGTAGACGCCGAAATATTGAAATACTTGTAATTACTGAGTTGTTCGAAGAATCTGTTTTTGATAGATAGACGGATAGATAAATAGCTGGAGATTTTTTTACTTTCAGTTTCGTGACACGATCAATAATTTTGATTTTTACCGATTGGTTGAGAAACAATGAAAGCAATAATTCCTATGATCCGACCTGTTAGTCAACTCACTCCGCCATCTTGGGTTTCCATTGCCCCTATATGCGCAAGATACATTATGAAGAAGTTCTCAGCCTTTCTAATTTATTTTCAATTTACTTAAAAATCCGTGATCTTGGCACAAAGCAGTTTTTTTCCTTTGTGCATTTTGCAGCAAATTTGCTGCAATATGGTTGAAGATCAGCAGCAATAATAGTCTTGCAAACTCTTGCAAACTCGTTGCCGCAAAATTTCATTTGCAGCAATATTGGGGCAGTGCTGCTACAAACGTTTCATTTTGCTAAGGGTTATCAGTTTCAGTCACATTATGCATTCTGTGAACTTTCAACGACTGGTTTTTCTAACAAGTGACACGTTTTGTTTATCTTCTCTTACTTAAGTATGCGCATTCTTTGATATAGATGCTAAAGAACAAAGTACATTTGAAATTCCCTTGGCACTTTATCTGATATAGTTTCATGTATGTGGGGAATTTGCTGATAAAGTACAAAAATGTGTAAGCGAGCACAACATGTAAAATTACTATAGAACAATGTACGTTTGGATTTCCTTTGGCACTTTATCTGATATAGTTTCATGTATGTGGGAAATTGGCTGATTGAGTACAAAAATGTGTAAGCGAGCACAACATGTAAAATTACTATAGAACAATGTACGTTTGGATTTCCTTGGGCACTTTATCTGATATAGTTTCATGTATGTGGGAATTGGCGGATTGAGTACAAAAAATGTATAAGCGAGCATTTTCGTTGGACTTATTGTCTGGTTTGCATCACCCATCATATACTAGTACTTGTATGCGTTGTATGGAAACAACATCTTGTCATATCCGTTATTGGATCGCACTTTTAAGCGTGTATAAAGTATGTACGCTATTGTATATCAATGAATGCAATGCGTCAAATACATGTCGAGAGCTTGGCAGCGATTCTGGACAGTATATACAATACACGTCCATTGTATTTCTGGATCCAGCGATAATAAACCTTTGCAACAACTGGGCACCGCTTGACTAACATTGTGAAGTTTAGTAGAGTAGAGGTAGCGAAAGGGAAGGGGGTATAATTAACAGTTTCAGAATGGATTGAAGTTTTAAAAATCTAATCTATTTTATTATTTTCACAAGAAAACGGCAGCGGTATTTCTTTTATAACATTTCTGACAAGGGCTTACGAGGTTTTGTTTCATAAATCAAACCAAGTATCATGCGAAAAATGAAAAATAAAAATCGAAAAATAAGACACCTTGTGTTATTTACTTTACTTATAGTTTCACTTTCGTTAAAATACCCAAAGAGAAGTTTGCCGTGTCCATATACCAGTAAGTTTGAGAAATGCTTTAAAGTACCAATTTCCCTTCCTTGAGTTTGGTACTAGCTGAATAAATCTGACAGTCGGATGAAGCAGGAGATTGGTAAGTAGAAGGTTTAGACATCTGGGGGGCTAGGGTACTGTACAATGCCCTTCCAACTGCACGGACTACTGCTCACTAATTGTTCCTTTAACTTATCGTTAATTCTTATCACATTTGGCACAGCGAATACCATTAACTTAAGAGATCAATGGTACAGTTAAGCGTTTAAAATTGTTATTAAGCCAGCATAGCGAATGGTAATTGTAAGAGTGTGTGTGTGTGTGTGTGTGTGTGTTTGCGCGTGAGCGCGTTGGCGTTTAAAAGAACATAAATCGAAGCCGTTCCACTTATACGTGTTTAATAAGGAAGCAATTACGAGTGTAGTGCTACAATCCATAGGTTCCGCCTTCTGGAAAAGCTACATAATTGACTGTAATCATTGATCCCGGTGCTTAATGAATTAGACACGAGTCTTTCTGTTACGGGACATTACAGTGATTGGTTTTCATTGATCTATGTGTCTTATACTCTCGTGGGTTTTGTACTTTAAGGTTCGTTGCTGTCGTCTTTCTATACATTTTCAGCCTCTGCCTTTTCAAGGTTTTTGTTCTTAATAGTGCACAAATGACAGTTACGGATATCTCTATTATTGAAAAAACTCAAGGTGTTGTTTATCCTTCAGTTGGAAAGCCAGAAATAGAAGGAACGTGCTTCCCATTAGATGATCAGTATACAACTGTTCGAATCCATCGTATCTGCAATGCCAAGCGAGTTTGCTTAATGGCTGATGGACTTTTAGGACATCATGAGGTTTTTGTGCTACTTATATAATAAATGAATTAATTAATCAAATTGGGACCCGTTTGCTACCAGTGGACAAAACCTCCTAACAAAGAAATAATAATAATAATAAAAACCCTATACCAGTCCATACATGTATTAAGGAATGAATAATAAATCATATACTAGTAGATAGAAGACGTGGCCAGGCCGTCTCTACAGGTTACTCTGGCGTTGAAACTGATTGCCAGAGTGTTGGCAATAAGAGTCGAAGTGTCTCAGAAGGTTCCATGTGACATTGAATGGGTGTGACATCTTTTCCATCTCATATCCGCTGGTGGTGTAGGTTTGAGGCCTCAGGTGTATTTGGTACTGAAATGAGCAATAAACTTTGGAATGATAGCGAATCCCTCTGGTGAAAGATCTACAAGTCTATGACAGAGGACAAGATGGAGCTTTCCCGTCTTTGTTGGTTTATTTACTGTAACTGCTTATAATTGGCAGATATTCGATGCAAGGAAAATGCAGTGTTGGGCGAAATCGAAAGTTATTACCCAGGATAACAAATAGTTCAATAATTTTTTACTATAAGTACCTTAAAAGCGAAATGATGAACTTTTGAAGAACTATACAATTATACAAAATGATTGGCTAAGACAAAGTAAAATGCAATGATCACCTCAGAGAGAGAGAGAGAGAGAGAGTTTTGTGTCTTGAAACTAGGACTAATTACCACAGAAATGAACGATGCTGCAGTATGACGCTTTATTTTCACCTTAGTGCCATTTGCAAGGTGACATTTGCACGCAGATGACGTTCCATGCGATTCGATGTGAAAATGTGAAAACAGCACGCAAATGGCAAATCTTTCTCACAACCAATCATATATGAACGTGAAAATCGATAGCTAATCAGAGACAGTTACAGATCAAAGATGTAAACCTTTTCAGTTAATGACCTCAGAAGCCAGAAGTATCATAGGACGTTGATTTCATTTGTTAGGCAATTCCGTTAACAGATTTCATAACACTAGGTAATAACATTAACGAACTGGCAAGTCGGTCTTATTTGTCAAAACCCTATCTAACACGTTCTTCCTTTCTAGGTTCAAAAGTTTTCACAGTAGAAATGGCCAAACATTGGACTATTTGCATTAAAAAATCGAAATTTTTGAAAACCTGTATCTTCAATTTAAAAAAAAAAGATTTTGTTATGAGACTGTATTCTCCATGACACATGTAAAGGGCTCTTATTATCCTTCTTATTTAATTACATACAGTTTTATAAATATAGCAGTAGTTTTGCTGCATTGTGTTTAAAAGTGTTAGGAAATGACATATCTATTGCGTATATCTGGGGAAAGATACACATAAATTACATCTGCAATTATGGTAATGGTTTGAAACAACACCTTACAGACTATTACAGCGCCGGATGGATATCACTTATCTATTACATTGCAAACTGGAAGAGTTATTTAAATGGCGATAGCACAGAATCGGTCAAAGCTCAGATAATACAATCGACGCCAAACATTTGACTATGCTGTGTTCAGGAAATTTATCTTCCGCCCCTCATCGTTTATCTTGTGAAATATCACTTTATTTGACCTCATTTAAGGTTCAGGACAGTTTTATTTACTTTTGAATTAAGTGTATGTTCTTTATGACAGCATTTGTCGCAAAGCGTATGTTGCTAAGAGAAAGTGACACTTACTTTCCTGCAAAACAGTTTCATAATGTGATAAGTCTATACGAATTACCGTCTAAGATTGAAAACAGCGTCTCCAAGGAATGAGCGCTTATTATTTTGCATTTCAGATTATAGTTCTGGTAAAAGATCGCAATTGTGTTTTGTCCCTCAGAGAAAACAAAAGGAAATTAAAACCTGGGTTTGTCTTGGGATTGACATTTTGCTTTTATTTTAGGCAGCTTTGGCTCCCCTGGTTATTATACAAGAGTGCGTACGGCAGCAGGTGCGATTTTTGAAAAATGGCATCAAATACATATTTTTGTTGAAACATTTTGACCAGAGTATATGGAATTCGTGTATGATGTTGATACTGCATAGAATAACAATGGAAACGTTTGCTAAAAAAGAATAACGACGGAGACTTTTGTTAAAAACATGTTAAAGTGAACGATGCGTTCGGTGTCAGGGGACTGTTTTTGAACGGATATATATATATATATATATATATATATATATATATATATATATATATATATATATATATATATATATATATAACCATCAGAAGTGGGTGCTTGTAAAGCGAACAAAAGCACTGAGGTGGAAGCTGAGATGAAGCATATTTTGGTGAGTATCCATTTCACATTTTATCTTCGTACCACGCCACACATCTGATGATTACATCTAGAGTCTTGTACGAATTAAGTGACCTTTATTCTCTACTCCATTTAGGCTAAAAGATATTATTCAGTGGTTATATATATATTTTATATTTTAAGGCAGCAGCTTCTACGTTCATTGAAAGTTCATGGTTGACATTACTCTTTACTTACTTTTATTGAAATGGGATGATAAGGATAAAGATACAAAGACAACATGAATACTGTGAAAGACGTCAGTCCATTACGTAATTGTCCTTCAAAGGAATTTCTCCGGTTTGAATAGAGAAATATGATAGATTGACTAAAAGCCTATGCGTTTCATGTTCGTCCTTAACGCGGCACACTTAAAGGCAGTCTAACCCATAACGCCCACTACCCAGAGGGGGTAACGACCCACAAGCCTAATTAAAAAATCGTGTTAGTAACCGAGGAAACAGACCAAAATGGCCTTTCCCTGCTTCAATCTTACTGGTATTTGGTGCGGGGGCAGCGTGCACGTCGCTGACTTCTAAATGTTTCTAACTACAAACGCTACAATAGTAACGGAACTTTTATATTGATGCAGAATAAGTTTGTTTCCTCGTTGCTCAAAGGGGAAGATGGGAAAAGAGTAGGCTTGGGCTTATGGCATTATTATACTGCCGATCACGTCGCCATCTGTCGGTTGCAACTAATCTAAACCATCGAAAAAATAACAAATTTTATGTCCAAGTCTAAACTAACTCTCTCGCAAATTTGATACAAATTCGCTGCTAATTTACACGACGTTTTTGCAAGTTTGCCGCTTATTTGCTACTAATTTGTCACGCATTTGCAGCAAATTTGCAAGAATATGAATACTTTCTTGCAAACTTATTGCAAACTTGAGATGTTCTTGCAAATTTGTTGCAAATTAGCAGCAATACAAGTTTTTCTTGCAAACACCTGTAAACTGATTGCTTCAACCTTTTCATTTTGCTAAAGGAATCTCAACTAATTTTTTTCCGTGAATTGTTGACGATTGAGACTGCCGGGAGACAATATGGTTTCAAAATGAAACCCCAGAGTGCGATAAGAAGTATTTATTACAACTTGTGCAACCGATGTATTTTCTTTACTGTGAGTTACTGTTGGATGTAATAAAAAAAAAAACCCTGCGAAACAGAACAGCAGTAAGTGCTTTAAACGTTGCTGATTTTCGAATAGTTTCGGCTGCTATGATACCAGGTTACTTATATTTAGACATGATCAACTGTCAAGCGGCTGACATTAGCAGTAAGCGACGTGAACGCTGTTTTATGCTGTAACGTGTGGGCTGCTTCTTCATCCTGGCATCTAGCCAAGGCGACACAGACCATAAACACGTCTACATGCAGACGCTTTCGCAATCTGTTACTTTCACTGACGCTGGGAAAGAAACTTGCACGTCTATACTGAGCTATTTTCTTCTTCGTAGTGTCTCTCTGTTTGCCCGCGGAGAGATAGACGGGTTGGAATCGATCCACTGAAATTGCTGCCATTTCCAAAGGAAATCTAGCCAGTAGTATCACTTTGTGCGCTACCAGTTTGGTGGTTCTATCAACCACAAGGGGAATAACACCTTGAGATGAAACAACAGAATACCGACCTTTAAAGAAATCGTTTCTGCCTGCGATCATACTTAGGTCGAGAAAAAATATCATTGAGGGAACAAAAAGATGATTGCAAACTCTTAAGGCCAAGATTATTCAGCCAGTTTTCTGTTTAGGCGGCGTGGCATGAAGGTGCAGTTAAAGACCAGTTGTAGAGCGAAGTGGGTTCTGACAGAAGATAAAAAAGCTACCTCGTGGTTTAGCAAATGACACGGAGTGTAAATATAGGTTGTCATAATACGACTTTTTGTATTTTATAATCAGTTAATGCAACGACAAAGGAGTGACGGACTAGAGAGAAAGTGACCCTGAGAGGAAAGTTGCGTTTCTGCACAGCCAAGGTAGGTTTGTTATTATATTTCACAAATGAGGAAAAGGCTGTGAGAGAAAAGAATTCAGCATTGATTATTATTTGTAGATAATAAACGTCGTATTTCAGCACGAAACATAAAATCTTTTTTTTTAAATTGTGGTTCACCGTTGGTTATAGTCGAAGTATGATGGAAAATACTGACGGAATGAACATGCAAACAAATGCTTTCTGCAGTTATCATCGGCGTTTGAAACACTTGGCAAGCCGCAGTTTTAGAGGACTTCAGGGCTAACCTTTAGTTGGTTCACAAGATTTATTTAAGATGAAACCGCTAAACATTTGACCAGCCCTTGAGAAGAAGTCTTTCTATTACTTTATAAGTCTTGTCGCGTTTGTAAAAGAACATGCTTGCTATATATCCTAGTGAGACATGTGACAAATGTAGTGAGATGCAAACAAAACATAGCAATCATATTTTCATACACTTCACGATAACAACTTAGTTCTGTAATGTGCATTTTCATAGTTTAGGTGTCAGCAAATTGAAAAGAAATTCGCAGAAATACCATAGAATTCCATTTAGTTTTACTTGGATTAAGGCGAATCTTGTCGATTTCATGCACTTAGGGCTATGTTACTTGGTATTCTTCTTTTTCTCCTCTTTTCTTTTCTTTTTCTTTTCAACTCGTGGTTATTTTTAACGTTTAATCTTCGGTAAAGTAATGTCATTTACCGCCACAGGAAAAGCTGGACCTTTCGCCCTTTTACCCGACTGAGCCATTACATTAAGACATTATTTATAGATTTATAGATGACACAGAATGTCAAAGAAGTTAAGGTGGAATTTGGTGTGACAGCGTTATTGCAGAAACACACGGGTTTCTTTTATCTTTTCCCTCCCCTGCGAGACAGACACAGCAGTTTAAAACCGGGTAGGGCAACACCCCATACCCCCCCCCCCCCCCAAAACAAAAAAAAGCAATGTTGCGAAGGAAAGATGACAAACCAAGTAAATTTCAAAGTGCATAGCTTTTTTTTTTTTTTTTTTTGGGGGGGGGGGGGTTTAATAATTCAATTATTTTTCTGACTTAAATGTCAGTCGTTTCCATCCCAAAGTCTGCTTCCCATGTGTCTGTTATATACTGAGGACTGTACTGACTGACCCAGGCGCCATCTGTTGGCACAAAACAGGTGTGGTGTGCCTATTATTTCTCCACAGACGGATGGAATGACACTTTTTCAAATGGCGCATTGATGCTTCCAACAAGGTACTTATGTAGGTCTAATCCTTATAAGACTATTTTATTGGACATTTAATGAAAGGCAATTAAAGCGTCATTGCAGTAGGTTTATTTCCTAACACGAAAAGGGTTTGTCTTGCTTTATTGAAATACTATTAATTTCTCTGATGACTGTGTAGGATGCAGCTGATGTACACATGTACAGCTGAAAATGCGGGACTTTTAAGCACAAGATATTAGCCTGATCCGGGCACCTGTATCAAAACAAGACAATCTTTCACATTAGTTACCACATAAAAGTCGACTAGCCAAGTCTGCTAAATCTTGATATCCGACTTCGTGAAGTCGATTTGATGTTAGCTGTCATAGACCTATAAACAAGTAAATTAGCACACTTAGATCTATATCATTTAGTTTACTTTCGGTAAAAATAGACCAAACGTCTCACTGTTGCAAACAACAAAGTTAAGGACCATTGCCGTCTTTTTTTTACTTAATGTAAAAAACGCCTTTCTTGCGGTAATATGTGCCGTTTTTTTTAGTTTTGACATATTTTTTAACCCATCATGACTTCCACATTGTTGTTAGCCAACGGGATATTAAAGAATATCATGACTTTAGTTCACAATCAATAGTCTTGTACATAAAAATCGCATGCTGGTGTGCTATTTAGCAATTAGGATCGTGCAGTCTGTAGGCGTCCAGCTAGATCAGAAACCTAGAAGCAGCTAACGGTGTCAGAGAAAAACTCGGTCCCTTGCAATATCTCGATCATCTCTCTATTTCATGATCTTGTTCTAAATTTTGCTGTGACTTATATGGGCTCGAGGTCCACAGACGAGAATAAACAGAACGGGCTATATAATGAAAGTTGTAAACCTAGAAGAGAGATCCTAGTGTTATTCCGTTAGATGCCCATGTTGTGCAAATGCATGGCGTTTATCTGTATGTATGTACGAGTATATTTCATGCCGTTAACACGAGATTCACAAAGGTCCCTCTTTTAAATCAATTTTTCAGTTTTGTAGGATTTTCAGACTCGCATTTCAGACCTAAAATAGGTCTAACTCGAGTCAGCAGACAACCAGAAGGCATACTGCCACGAGGACTATTCAAATGATGCGGCAGAACTATATACACTGTAAAAAAAACCTGACTGTGCTGAAAGTTGATTTTGTGGTTATGGTAACGTTAGAGACTTGTAAATATTTTAGTCAAAATGGAAAGAAAGCACCAATTAAGCAAACGCGGTGCCTATAGCAAATAATGCAAATTATCCGTTTTATGATGTTTAGACATCCTGCAATGAAGTAAGTTCGGTAATGTTTTGTTAACGAGGCACTAATGAGGGTTTATTCATAGACTGTGACGTACTTCGTTAGAACATGTTATGCATTTGTGAGTATATGTTATAATGGACTTTGACGATCATGGCGATTTTTGCTTCAAATTACGCCAATTCATTGCTAAAATCTCTGTCTCTCTTATAGGAGAGGGCACAATAACATTGCGAAAGGTAAATCTTATCTGGCGCTTGAAAACCAAACCTCAACATTCCATCCGACAGGTAATTGGACTTTTATAGTGTGATGTTTGATAAAACTGAACTTTCTTTGTGAAATATCCTTCATAACGCCACGAGGCATGGCGATGTCATTGACCTTACTCAACAATCTGGCAGCTATAGACAGGAGTGTGATCAATGAAACCAAGCATTCAATTCCTTGTCTTCATTACGGCATTTATCATCATGTAAGAAAGGCACTTTATGGCCTATTGGGTACATGGCATACGCACACAATGTATGTTATAATGGAATCGTAAATATTCTGAACCATATGTGATGAATAGGATGAATAGTGTCAATTGAGATAACGAGGTCATTCCTGACATAAGTTGACTGAGACATCAAGGCAGTAAATAGAGGGACGTTAGTCATGATGGTGATTGCTGATTTGTGGTGGAAAATTGTTGAAGACCACTTAGAAAACTGATCAAAATTATTTCTGTCTTCTTCTGATTCTTACCAATTCGAATTGCCATTACTGCCTGTCCAAGGATAGAATGCTTTCTTAGCCGTATTGTATTGTATGCTTAGCTTGATAAGGTAAGTACTGTGTAAGATGTGCTGACTTCATTATTTAGAACAGCTTTTCAATTTTGGAATACTACATGAAGCATTTCGGTATATGCATTGTTGTTTTATGTTAGCATTAAAATGACTCAGTAAATTGTATTTTGTAAATCAGCAGCAATAGGTAAGTTGCTTTACATCGAATTTCACAAAAGAGTTTCTGTCCTATCTTCATGAAGACACTTGTAGCAATGTTCCTGGTATAAAGTTACGTTTCTATTGGGCAGAGAAACTAATAACAGAAGGCAAACTCGGGACTGGTAACAATCAAACGTTTTATTCCTCTCAGTAACAATGATACCCGTTTTGTTGAAACCTATTTGAACGCGGTCTGTGTAAGTGAATGTCCGGTTCTAAAAGACTATGTTCTGAGATAAGTTTTTATGTGTCCCTTGGGTAGTGATGGCGAAAAAAATCTCATTTCAAGAGACAAAACACGTGTTCTTAACGCTTCCGTTTTTACCGCCTTTCATCATAGGTAAAAAAGTTCACTTTTATTCCTTTTAGAAACGATAATTTGAACCAGTTCTCCTAAATTGTTTGCATAGCTGCCGCGCAACTAAACGAGAATTCTACATTAAGCAAAGCACTCGGTGCCATTTGGCCGGCATTACTTGAAAGCATTGGGAATATTCAACCTTTTCAATTGTTTGGAGATTTCATTACAAGGTATGTCCTCGAGTGAAAAGACGCATCCTTGCCAGTGAAGGCCACTCCACCAAATCGAGGTAGTTCACGCGTACATGTGTATGATATAAACAGTTTTTTTGCAACCATTTTGGTATTTCAATTAGTACCCCAGTATACCTCAGGTGAAACTATGATTGAATTAGGGTACCTCAGCTGAAACATCACGGGATATTAACTCTGTGAAACTGCGTGCAAACGAGTAGAATCCCACCGTTTATTTAATTAGGGGCTGAATTGGAAAAATGGCCAAGGAGATCGAAGCAAAAATACTGGGTAAGATCAAAGACTTTGACAATCATCATGGTTTGTTCTGGGAATCATCTGTAAAGCAGTTTTTGAGTACAAAGCAGCAGTTGGTAAGATAAGACAGATAGAGTACATGCAAACCAACTACTGAATGATGAGTGCAAAGATACCTTACTAAAAGATCTAGAGGCTGTGTTTTAAACTGATAAATATCCTTTAAGCATTGAAATATGGTAAGCTTAGAAGGCCCTGTAGGTTTTGATGTTGCTTTAGTTTTCCAGGTGGACTTTTCAGACACGCCACAAAGTCATTTGTCAATTACAGAAACTCGAATCAATGTGAAGGTTAGTGCAGGATTCGTAATAATTGAGGCCACTTACTCCAATGCACCTTTCCACAGAAAATGACGCGCATGCGCAATTAGCCTATTTTTGCTGGTCGTGTGCGGTCGCGCATGCGGCACCGGAAATAGCTATGCACTCACGACCAGCGGGCACGGGTTTGTGTGGAAAGGTGAATGGCTAGATACCATGCTGGTTATTAAATAATGAATAATATAAATACATGCACCGCTGAAATAGAATGGAATAAGAAGAAAAGAATTAATGCCCATGGTTGATTCGAACCAAGGACGCCCTTGCTAGAACAGAAAGTGGGCCTTGCTCACTGCACTATTACGTCTCTAGCTTTAGAAATAGTGTGAAAATAAATGGTTTGTAATTAATTTGGACAGCGCTAGATCATAATTAAACAAACTAGTGCACAGAAAAAAGTGAGTAAAATGATGATCGCAACGTAGCCCTATCAGGCAAGTGCAAAATGAAACGTACCGAGTGAGCATTTGAACTGATTTAACCTTATAGGCCTAGTAGGCCTATTTAACACATGTCACAATCGCATATCACGAAAAACTGGGAGAGAAAAGAAAAATGTGGACACAGATGTGGATACAGAAAACATGACAATATTGAAATGTCCACGCACAAAAGAAAGAGGTAAGTGGTAACCTAGTGGATAAGCGGCGTGAACGGAGTGATTTAAAAGGCGTCGTTAATAACGCACAAGCATGTAAAGACAGCTAGTCGCAGAAGAAGGCGTTTGGCAAATTGAGTGCAACACAATATTGCGACAGGTACTTATCAAAAGGAAATATTAACCCACTCTTTGTAAGGCATCAAACACAATGGATTGGGAAATAGAAGGCGATGAAGTGATTATAAGAGTAATAGAGGTGTGGATGATACGCGTGTACGAACGGTAAATTAAAGGTAGTGAAAGGTTAGTTGGCAATCATTCAGATCATTTAAAACGTAGTGGGAATATTACCATGAATGAAGTTTAAGGGCCTTGGCACAACACAGTAATTAACTCAAAACTGATAGTGTTTCGTGCCTAGTTTATGAACAGGGCTAAGTGCCTCATGTTAGAGTAATAATAAGTGATAAGTGATAAGGAACTCTTTAAATGCTCGAAGGAGGCCTATGGTTTATATTAGTTCAAGGTCAAAGCAAAAAAAAAAGGGAAAAAAACTGCAAACACTGGCTGCATGAAGGTGGAGGGGCGGGGGGAGGGGCGGGGGGAATGGACGAAGTGTGTAACGATAAGTCCCAAGACACCCTGAGTTTTACAGACCACCGTGATCCCCCCAAATCCCTAACCCCACACTATCACCCTGTTTCTGTCATTCCCAAAAAGCCATCAGATCACTGCGCACTTAGTGGAAGTAAAATATTACAGTAGCGTTTACCGTATCTAATTGACACAGTTTTGCATAGAGGATAAACACAGGCAAGTGCAGGATCAACAGATAGAGAGAAAATAAAGATCAATGTATACCATTTGTCTGTGCGGATAATGTCGTCTGCTTAGCGAACCGTATGACTTGGATAAAATGGACTTATAAGGGCGTTGCTGTTTGTCTTCACGCCAGGACGCGCTTCTGTTCTGTACAGTGTGGTGGTGGTTGCACGTGAGAACTGAAACTGGTAATTAACCGAGGAAAGCAAAACTCATGGCAGAAGGCGATTCATCAGATAAATGCATGAAAAGCGGTGATCCGTTATGTTGAAGCACGAGAAATAGTGATACATTAGAAGAACAGACGGCAAAAATTCGATTGAATAAATAAATGTATGCCTACAGTGCTTCGAAAGATAAGCACATGAAAAATGTAAATCAGCAGAAGAATGGGAGACTTACCGAGACGTGACGAAATTCTGGTGTCATATGACGGAACATGATGAGTAAAATCTCTCCATCATTTTTCCAAACAGTTCGGGTCAGGTCACAAATCCGTGCTAATTAAGAGCTTTAGAGACGTAACATGCAATGGTGCAATTTAGAGATGATATTATCACTGTGGAAAGTGTCCCAGATGTTTTTAATGACTCCAATTGATCAAGATGTGATGGAAGCCACTAATGGAAGCAATGTACGCAAGACTGAGGTATTAATTAGCTCACAGAACAAGTCATTCTGACTGAACTCCTTGTTACATCTGGTTTGCGAACCCTTGGAAAGCTAATTTTGGCCCATGCTCACAATGTGAAATAGACTGTTGTGTGCTGTTGTTTCGCAGAACCAATTTTTATTTAAAGTGTGTGTGTGTGTGTGTGTGTGTGTGTGTGTGAGAGAGAGAGAGAGAGAGAGAGAGAGAGAGAGAATGAGAGAGGGAAGTGTTATTAAATAGAAAGCATCTTGTTCAATTCATAGGTATAGTAAGAGATAGTACACTTGCCTGCAATGGGTGTGTGAATTAAAGCAGCAACGCATTAGCATCAGTGCGCGCTATCCACGTCATCAATGCCATAGCACAAGAATACCTAAGACCCCGTTTCTTGCAGTATCGATCCATCTCCGAGGGATTCATTGCTAAATTACATTCAGCTTAAGCGGCTCTGATGTCCGACACGCCCACTGAAGCTGTTTGGGCGTAATGAACTATCGTTTAGCAGCTTCAGTAGGCGTGCTAGACATTTAAACCGCTTGATCTGAAGATGGACCGATCCTGCTAGATCGATCTAGGTATGGGAATGGGGCCTTAATCGTTAATGTAAAATACTGAATGATTCTAGCCAAATCATTTTCTCCAAGTAACGTATGGTACATATCTCGGAAATTACCTCGAGACATGCATATTATTAAGGGAGGCGTGTACGGGCTCAGGAAATTAGCTCCAGATTTGCACAAATTAAGTTGTTTGAAAACCCAAATTACTTTTAATAGCGTCCCCAGTGTGCGCGCAACATGTAACTTTCGCAATTAATTATCTAATTATTTATTGTATCTCTCGTAATGGTTTTTATCTTCCATATGTTTCCTTGAATTGTGCCTTGTCAGTTTAGGTATGAATTATGTGCAGACCTTATATAAAGCTGGTGTTGGTTTTTTGGAGGTTGAACCATTCGAGCTGGTTTGTCTTTCTCGGGTATAACCTATAACCAAAATCGGAGACTGTGAGTTGGACCAAAAACTTTTATAAGAGCCTAATATGATTTCCCATCAAACACAGAATGTTAATAGAACGTTACCACAACGTTTGTACAACCAAAAACAAATAAGTTATTATAATGTATATATATCAGTATGGTATCGTGACAAAACAGTTTTCGGTGAAGAGATGTTGGCGCAGTCGCACTTCGTACTTTCCGTACCCAAGATTACCCACAGCCAAGACAAAATGTTCTACTGGGAACGCAGCTTGTTTTATTGAATACCTTGCCAAAGCTTGACAGCCCGCTTGACGCACAGCCATCTAGGATCTGGCAGGACTTTTATGTAATGGTTTGAAACTAAATAGATAATGAAATTGTGATTGAATTGATTGTGGTGATTAGTTGTCGTAGATGCAGTGATACATCAGACATTGTCTATTATAGAGTTGTATAAATTAGCCATTTGTTTTTCTTGGGACTGAATTATTTTAAGCGTAAATTGATAGTCATGTTGTTGTAGATATTAGTTCATATCTCAGAGAACTTCAATTTGGAATGGGTCGTGTTTCGGGCAAAACCAACTACATGTAAAAATCGAAACGCGCTATATTTCGGCGTGCAAGTTTTATTCAGAATAAACCAACATTACCCAAGCTCAAGCTCAGGTTTCATTTAGATAATGTTGTAGACAGTACACATAAGTTTATCAAAAGGTCATGTTGCATTATTCCGTGAATTATAAAGCTTAGACGCAGAGCTCACGGACGTGACACCGTATATAAAGGTTCACCCCAATATTTATGTATTGAGTTTATTGTACATTAACATTATCAGTTTGAGGTGTGTGTGTGTGTGTGCGTGTGTGTGTGCGTGCGCGCGCGTGGGTTTGTGTGTTGGCGAGGGGGGGGGGGCAAGTGGATTCCAGTCAAAAAGGCATTAACTGCGTTGAAAGAATAGCCTACACTGAAACAGTTGATTTTAAACAGATGCCGCATTTAGAGTAATTTGCTTTATTTTCGTCCTATTCGAAATCGCTGGACTTATTTCTTGCATCATATCTTGCTGGTAGTGGCCCCGCAATATCAACATATACGGATTTTACGGTCTTGCAATATAACAGTACATACTGTAGTAGAATTTTAGCCGGCGAAGAGCTGGTACATTTGTGCGGATCGTCTTTTGTTTATTAGATATTGTTGAAAATAATTAATTCTGTTTACGTCATCACGTTAGTTGCACAGGAAACATTTTAATTATTGGGTCGTTATCTAATAGCGTAAAATGATAAGTTGGTCGATGTTACATTAGTGAAATCGGAAATCTAGACCAGGCATGGCTTATTCGGTTAGAATAGCTAATTGAGCTGTGTCAATGACATTTCATGCTGTTTTCCAATCTATATTTAGCTCAGGAAGACCGTGAAATTGGACAAATGATTTGCAATCAGTGATATTATGTGATCAATGCAAATGAACTGGGTAACTGTTTGATGGTCAAATATCCATAAGGGAAAACAGATATGTGCAAACAGAAGACGACCACGGAAAAAATGAGCACAATTGTTGGTTGCGGAGGTTCCTTTGTATTCCGACCCTTTATGCGTTATTGTTAAAAAAAATCGACCAAAGGTTCATTCAAAATTTATGTCCTAGAGATAGTTATCCATCAAAATTAAAATCATTATAGAAGAAATAACATCTGGGTGACAGACGCAATGTAATGAACCGAAAATCACCTGCTATGGAAACAGCCCAAGATTCAAAAGGTCAGCTTCATTTATTAACTAGAAAAGCACTCCGAGAGCGCAGATCTCCGCCAAGGCAGCGATTTTTGATTATTATTGATTGATTAATTGATCCGGATCACCACCAAAAACTAATCACTTCTAAGTTAACCCATTTCCCACTAACCCTGAAAATTTCATCAAAATCGGTCCATAACTTTTTGAGTTATGTTGATGACAAACAGACAGACAGACAAACAGGGGTGAAAACATAACCTCCTTGGCGGATGTAAAAATCCTTCTCTTTCTACCCGTCGTTTTTTTCATTCTTTGCTCAATTTGGTATCACTAGAAAACATACTCTATGTATGCAACAATAGTCAGACCTATCAGCGTGCCAACTTTAAGGCCAATTAAATGTCGAGGGGAATGACTCTCACGTTACATACCTGTGGAAGAAGTAAACTGAAAAAATCAGTTCATTTGTATTTGGTTCGATATACCTTGCAACAACAATTGGAAAAATTCACACCGTTTCAGTTTTGTGTATTTAATAAAAGACACACATGTGTCTGGTTATTTTATTAGGGGACCTTAGGTGAGAACCAGCAGTGAGAAAACCACGTCCCTCTGCAAGATTCTTTCAAGCTAATGGTGAACGACTAAAGGGCGTATACAACATGATGTTCTTAATTCCTCTGCTTGTTCCATCTCTCTTGGCAAATCACTTGCATCGTTTAGTCTGAAAGGCATGTGGATACAGTCTTCTTGCACTTAAAGTACAAGCGGCCCTCACGCCGATTTGAACAAATGGAATAATGGCGGTTAATTTCAGGAAAGCACTTGACTGCCTTTCCCTCGAAGAAACCCATCAGCCGTCCCTTCCATTGCTCTTGTATTGTCCGCGTACAGCGTAGGTGATAGTCAAAAGGTTTTGTCCCGCCGGGGCTTTGAAAAAAATGTTTTTTTTTTCTGAAAACTGATGATTAAACGGCATTTTTGCTTTCTTCCCTTGAAGTGAAAAACGAATACCACTTAACTTGTATTAGCATGTCAGAGTTTTCGAGATAAGAGGTTTGACGACAAAACACCAATTAGTAATTGAAAAGGCTCAATCAGATAGAAAAACTAGAGGAAATGTGTCTTTTTTTTGTTATTCTAGCAGGGTAGCCTTCGACTGCAAAAGTGTAATTTGTTTCAAGCGCAGCTTTCTCGTAGGTGTTTTTCTATTGCAACGAAAAAGAGGACCTGCCGTGAATTGAATTGAACAAAATTGCTTTCGGGGGTACAGTTTAAATGTCGTAAAGTTTTTATCAACGTTTAAAGAAAATTAAAGCCCACTGGAACCTTTCCATGGGCTGTGTTATGTATTTGTTAAGTACGTGTAACTGTTTAGGGCTTTGGCCTTCGATGACATGTAGATACACAAATATTTGTGGTAATTTACTGTTAAATTCATCAGACCGACAGTTGAATCACGTGTAGCGACGCACTTATGCTATCAGGAGGTTAATCGAATGATACAGCGAAATGTCACCAGACAGACGCCGTGGTCTACTTATAAAGTATGTGAGGTCAAGGCCCTAAGGAGTTGAAGTACTTCACAAAATACTTTGCCATCCGTTGTTAACTAGCACCTTTTGTACTGAAATGGTTTAGATATGCTGTAAGTTTCAGAATATTTTATGAGCGTACTGGCGAAATTCACCATTAAAATCGATATGAATTCATTGTTGACTAAAATCTGTTTTGGTAGACTAAGTGAACGAGAACATTAAGACCCCATTCAGATTCACACATCGCACTAGCTGGGTCGGTCCAAATCAATTTGGGAATCTCGCTGAAGTACCGTCAGTGGAATCGGCTTAATCAGCACACGAAAGTTTTTTCCCCAACCAGCTCGGGGAGCTGTGTCAGACAAGTAAGCTGATTCCACTGTTTGCACTTTAGCGAGAATTCCTTGTAGAGTTGGAGCGACCCAGCTAGTACGATCTGTGACTCTGAATGCGTTCTTAAGCCCGCGGGACAATACCATTTATCCACAGAGGGAATTTCCCTCAAATGTTAGGTTGCTTCCAATTTCAACACAATTGGTTATTCATACGCTGTGTCAGAAAATACATTCAATTTTCGAAACCCCATAAAAGTCTGTCTCCCCAGGGCGCTTGCCTGGACGCTTACTAGATGGGAAGAAACAAATAAAAGTCAAATTTTTGTACTGAAATAATTACAGACTGTTGTTTGTGTCATAAAGGAAGAGCAATACATCTCGAGGATGGGAGTTATCGATGTCGAATGTTAAAGGTATTGACTGAACTGAAGCAGAGTGAGACATTTTTGTGATCTTTGATGAAGTACTGTCAATTTCCTGTTGACGCAACATTAATGAGGTTTTGATGAGTGCAGATCACCCTGACTTGTGCATCGTTTTGCAACAATTCGCAACAATGTAAATTTAATGACATTAATGATTGTTTCTCCTGAATCTGAAACCGAATCCAGATAAACTATTGTAAACAATTCTAGCCGAGTTCCTTCCATTAGCGCTGTGCGGTGATAATGTCAGATCGTCCTCCATACCTGCATGTACGAGTATCACAGTAATCAAATATAACATACAGTCCATGTAGGTCTCCACTACATTAGCCTAACACACCCACCTCCTCGACCATTTCATAATGCAACCGCCCATTACATTCTTGATACACAAGCCAGAAATTGTACAACAGTTGAAAGTCTGCGTACAAAGACACCTGTTTGGAAAGTAGAAATTAGTATAATTTCATTGGATACAACCTGGCGGATTGGAAACAAAGAATCAGATACATGTGTCTTTTACTTCCGGTAAATATTAATTTCATCAGAATTCTCAACAGCATTCGACTCCTTTATTAAATGAAAATAAAGACAGTATGTATAGATACTTAAGTTGTGGTGATAAGATTTCTACTGCCCACACTCATCGAGCAGGAAATTCTATTTGTATCTGTAAAAATTGCTTGACCTAGAAAAAAGTGTAAATGTCTACAATTTGTAAAATACCTTGGTTAATTAACCTGATCTTTTTCTTCTGTGTAAAAAACAATCAGCCAATATTCACAGTGGTTAGGAATGGAACCCCTACAGGTAGGTTCGTTTTCGCGCAGTGGCGTTAAGGCGGTAGGCGATGCAAGGCATGATAAAAAAAAAACTCAATGGTACTCATTTTTCAAACGATTCAAGTAACGATATACCATTCAAAATCAGATTTCTGCTACACCTTTAACAAATTTCACTCAAGGGGGAGAACTGAAGCTTCTGTCCAATCCCGTGCCAAAACGGTTTAGTATTGTCCCACAATTCAGACCAAGAAGTCTGCGTGTGTTACGCATTG